>NW_016157372.1:280214-293074 GCF_001687245.7 Rhagoletis zephyria
GCTTTGAGGTTTGCGGTCATTCAGGGTCCTTTTTAATGGTCAGTGATATCCTAGGTGTTTAAAAAAGAAAGGGATCTCAGCTATTTTTATTTTTTGCTTTCGTGAAATATATTTCAAAACTATGAATAATACGTAATAACTTTTCCGAATCTCAATTCCACGGAAATATGGTTAATATTTTTCAATAGAATGTATTACTCACTATCGATTTTTCTGCCGCTTTTTACTTTTTTGACAAACACGGTCAACTGCAACTGCAGCTTGCACTTTAGTTTGATATATAGCTCAATTCTGTGGCTGCTACAGATCGGCCTAACTAAGTCGTATGACTGAGCAATTATATATAGATACTAAAGGCCTGCACTACAAAAGAAGAAGTAAGTAATTATACGTTTAGTCAGTGAACTGTGTCAGGATAAGACTTCGAGATTTGTTTTCTTACGTTTTAAATTTNTTCCGAATCTCAATTCCACGGAAATATGGTTAATATTTTTCAATAGAATGTATTACTCACTATCGATTTTTCTGCCGCTTTTTACTTTTTTGACAAACACGGTCAACTGCAACTGCAGCTTGCACTTTAGTTTGATATATAGCTCAATTCTGTGGCTGCTACAGATCGGCCTAACTAAGTCGTATGACTGAGCAATTATATATAGATACTAAAGGCCTGCACTACAAAATAAGAAGTAAGTAATTATACGTTTAGTCAGTGAACTGTGTCAGGATAAGACTTCGAGATTTGTTTTCTTACGTTTTAAATTTTTTTGAATGTAAACAATATTTCTATCAGCTGTTCGTCTAATTTGCAAGTTTCTGCAAATTTTCTGTTCGCGTACAATTTTGGATATTTTTCTCTTGTGAGATAACAGATGACATTTCGCCGGAATTTCGCAGTTGGACATTTTTTACTGGAGATTTTAAACGAACGTACCTATTGACTATCCAACATTTAACAGAATTGTTACGAACGGATTTAACTGACCTAACACCAGATTTTGAAAATCTTGCCAAAGGGATCTTTTGAATTTTCTTGTATATCTATCTTACGAATAAATATAAAATGAATGTTTTTCATTTCTAATAATAATTTTATTTAAAAATAAAATTTTTGTTTTTCTTGTTCTTTTTTGCGGCTCTTTGTAGCATTTAGAGCTTAGATGTGGCTCTTTTCGGCCTCGTCCTTGCCCACCCCTGGTATATACATTTTCATACAAGGCAGGATTAAACAGTATTAAAAATATGCTGCAGAAACACAACAGCTGAGCCAAGAAGCAATGACATGCTATAACAGTATGTTTGAGATGGAATGACATGGCATAGCAATGCATGAAATTTTTGAAAATGACATTTTAATAGATACACTGGAAAGAAGTTAAGAAAATGTTTAAATTTATATTTTTTTACCTATAACACCGATTTAAAATCTGAAAACTATACCTTTCATGGGCATGAAATGGTATTATAACTGTGGTCCGATATTTGTAAGTACCAGAATAAGAAGAGATAGACTCATGGAAATGTGTACTTATGTATGTGACCAGAACATCGAGCTGAGCCGACTTAGGCATATGGCAACCGAACTTCAGTTGAGTGGCCACTGGCGGAAATGGTTTTACAGATGGCAACTGCAAGCTGGAAACTGAGTTGCTATATTGGCAACTGCAGTTTTGTGGTCGCTGCGGTAATAATCGAAGATTGTATACCTACATATAAGGTAAACTTCAAGGTCTAGGGGGGGATTGGGACTCGAGCAAAAATTCGTCAGTATAACATCTACCTAAGTTACATACGCAAGTACATAATTATAAAAAAACATGTTTCGGCACGCAGAAATCAAAAACTTTTTATTGAGTAAATGTGACTATTCATACGTACTACACCGTGCGACAAAAACCACATATGTTTCGACATGCAGAAATCAAAAAACTTTGTATTGAGTAAATGTGACTTTTCATAGATACTATACCGTGCGACAATAACCACAATTCGAAATATCTTACAATGCGCTTCATGACCATTTTTGCCATTTTGTATATGCATCTTCTGGTTGATAATGTAAGTAGGCTATCTTAAGTGAAGCCATTTTAAAAGGCTTGCCCAATGAGGGTTGAAAAAAATGCTTCCCTGCATGCTTCCTAGAAAGTATTTTCCTTTTTACAATTTACGCGAATGTTTATGTTTATTTTATTGTAATGTATGAATGTGTATGTTTATTTTACTTAGGATTACAAATTAAATTCAATATGCATTTTAAGTCTCAATAAAACATTTTTGATATGAACCTCAAATTAATTCCTTAAAGAAGTATGGTTTTTATGAATTAAAAGAATAGCTTTAAAAGAACTTCTGATGTACTACGTCCTACAAAAGGTCTTCTGGAAGCTCTTCTTTGGGTAGCGAAAGCAGAAATCCACCAATTTGTACCACTCCGTACAAAAAAGAAAGAAGAAAGGAACGACCTTCAGAAAGGCCTTTTTGAAGAGAATTTAGCTCCTGAAATTATCTACTGGGTAGTACGTATGACTCCTCAGCCGTGTACCTTTTTAGGAATCGCACTTTTTTGGCATTGCCTGAAGATAAGAAAGTAAGGTTTTAACCAAATAAACTGAACAGAAAGAAGGTAAACTCACCAGATATTGTTCAACATGTTAGAAAAAACGTTTCGCTATTGATTTTCGACTACTGATAACAGAAAGCTTAATCTTTTTCTCATATCAAAAAGGAAATGGGTGTCTGCATTGTCTTCTTCTTCTTCTTATTTGGCGCTGTAACCGCCTAAGCGATTTTGGCCGAGTCCAAAACAGCACGCCAGTCATTTCTCTTCTGTGCTAACTGACGCCAATTGAAAATGCCAAGTGAAGCCAAGTACTCCCTTAAGCAACGAAATTTCATATGAGGCGTTGGTAGCACGTTCTTTTGCGGCTAATCCCGGAATCATCGCGGACTAGTCGCATTTTTGCAGGGATGTGCTTTCATATAAGAATGTTGGTAAACGAAAAATGCGTAGCTTTTTCCAATTTCCATTTTGTTGGGATTTTTTTCTGTTTAGAAATTAGGGGAAATCGTTCTTGCACAATGCATACCACTAAGTTCTGTTGTTTTCATGGCGTATTTTATGTGTACATATGTACATATGTATGTATGTTTACGTTTGTATGTCAACACCGGTGGTGGCAGTTCTGTTTGGGTGCGGTATGGCGGTAGGAAGCATAGTTTTCGGCTACTCACCCACCAGTCCACGACACACTATCTAACGTTGAACTTGGCATTCGGGAAAACAAAAATGGAAAAAATATTATATATGGGAAGCTAATGGAAGTGTTTTGGTGAAATGATATAAAAATAGAGAACATTAAAAAAGCTAAAGTTAATACTAATATTTAGATAAAGTTTCATTAAAATATTTTTTTCTTAATTTTTTAAAATGGCCGTTTCTCTTCTCAATTCTTTTAAGAAAATGCATATGAATAAGCGAAATGATAGCTATTCAAGTTACTCAAATACAGACCGGAAGAATTTAAAAAAGGTGTTGAAGATTTTCAAAAAAACAGATATTTAAGTCGAAATGTGACAATAAAACCAAGATTGTGGTCTAAGAGTTATTAAAATACGTAAATGTTAAAACCAACAATGTACATAAATCAACACCATTAAGCAATGTTTAACATTTGTTAAAAAGAAAAATTAGTAATAGCGAATTGCCAACAAATGCGGTAAAATAAACTGTAAACGCGTTAATTTGTATGTACCTATATGTTTACATACATACTTATGTATGCATACATGTACTTTAAACTATAAAAAGAAAATACATATGCATGTAACTTAAACCGTAATTAACTCGACACCATGCTGAGACTGATACCGAAAAAACGAATGACTGATTTAAGATATATGTAATTCAAACCCTCAATGACTGATTTTTAAGACTGAATCAGTTGGCGCTCGAATAAGAACCAACTTCAGCTCTATTTTTCAAAACGAGTTGAAAACGTTTTTCAATATAAATAAATATGTCCGAACGGGGCAACGCTGGCAACAACTGGCGTTCAAAGCAGAACTGGATTAAATATGTACTCTCTAAGTCAGGAACAGAATTAATGGAGGTTACTACTACGAAAAAATCATCCAATGGCGCCTTTAAGGCAGGAAACAAAAGCGCCGTAAAAAAGCCAAACAATGGTACAGCGGTAGAAGTGGTTAACCAAGGTGCGTTCACACAATTTGTCAATTTAGAATGCCGAGAATGTTCTCTTATTATATTCAGTTATAATTGTGATTTCCAATTCCAAAAGTAAAAAAAGCTCTAGATTGGCGAACGTACTGAAAACTTTTCTTTAAATTACCGGCGAATTGGCATCAACTGCACTTAAGTGGGGTGATGCTATAATTCTCTCCAAGAACAACAGGGAAATTCTGTTACATATTACAATCCACAATATCGCCATCCCTGGAAACATACATACATATCGCACACCGTCTTCGAAAGAGTCACAGCTCAAAATTTGGCATTTTTGAGATTATGCGCTAAAAATGTACGCAGAGCTTTTATTTGCCTTTTAGCAAAAGCTGGAGCAAATATTTGTTATAATTTGTTAAAAAAAACCCAAGGTAAAGTCGCCTTTGCCCATATGATTATCATGTGCTAAGAAATAGTTTTTCGCACTTTCTGACAAACGTATTATTTTGAGTTGTGACTCTTTTGAAGACGGTGTGCGATATGTCAAGTTCTCTATTACATGTGCGCACATTCATATGTACATATATACTAGGGATGTTAATCTGGTCGCTTTTTACTTGTATAAAAATTCAACAAACTTTACCAATTTCATCCGAAAATTTCAAACATTTTACTCAGAATATTTATACAATTTTCAGGTATGCAGTTTTATGGTCCAATTAAATTTTAGTAGGATAAAGTGCAAGTCTCAGGGCCCTGACGGGGTCCTGTATTTTCCAAAGTGGTCCGGGGGGATCCCCTGGGGTCTACGGAAGACTCAACGGAAGTCCACGTTAGCGGGAAAAAGATATTAAGGTTCACGAGTTGTAAGTGGGGGTCCATGAAAACTTATATGGTTTCGAAAGTAAAGAACAAAAAATTTTGGCTTGGCTTTACCGTTCAATGTAGGTAGGTAATACTAATACAATTAAGGGAGCAAAAAATCAAAATTTTTCGGTGATTTTTGACTTGCTGTATTTCGGTGAAAAATGGTCGTATTGAAGCTTTAGCGTTGTAAACTTCAGATTTCTTGGCTAACAATTTTAAAAGCTAGGGTTATTATGCAATGCTGATAGATAATTTTGAAAATTGTTTGCTTTTTTCGATTAGGCCGGCATATGGATCAGATAGCCTCTTTATTAAGTTTTAGTTTCCTTTTCTTAAAACATCCCTTAATTCTTTAAGTATAAGTAATTTTAATCGTTCATAAACTCTTTAAAGCATCAGGGAACGCTTATAGAGCAATTACATATTTTATTTATGCTCTAAATTTCATGTGCCACTTGCTTAGTTGTTTCTCATGCTTTTTTGTAGATTCGCTCTTTTCTCTATTGTCAGTTATTGAATTAAAAGTTTGGCGTAAAAAGCTTTTTATTCCAAATTGTATATTTTGTTCCAAATTGTATGTTTTAAATATTTTAGTAAGAAATATTTTTCGTGTCACTTGTGTCACTCGTGTCGGAGCGATGAAATTAAAGTGATGCCGGGAGTACGAATAAACTTTTTTACAAATAAGTAGTCCCCATGGGTATTCATGAGTAAGCCAAATATGTGAGGAGTTTATAAGGATGAGAATGTAAGTAACGCCAGTGCTCTGAGTTTTCGAAACTGGAGTGCTCTTAAAAAATATAATTCCTTAGAACGAGAGCGTAGTTTGATGGCTTTACAAACTCTGCTTTAAGAAGGCCATCAACTGTTACTTGTAAAAACTTGCATATTCCATCGTTAGTTCTAATCTTCACATTTTTTGAAGAGTTTTGTGAATATGGTAGAAATGTGGCAGCAGGGGTTCCACCGAAACAATAAGATTTTGAAAGTGGTCAACGAGAAAAAAAGTTTGGGGACCTCTGATATAAAGAATGCTCTACAATTTATATGGAATAAAGTGCCTAGCACCGTCAGCTAAAAATCCTGAAGTTTGTACTGAAATTTAATGGGCCATAAAACTGCATACCTAAATTGCCTCTAAAGATTCTAAATAAAATGTTTGAAATTTGTTTATGTACTATAACTAGTAAAGTATGGTGGGTTTTCATAATTTTTGTACAAGGTTTGAAATGTAGATTTATATCGTGGTGGTTAGATAACATGCTTAACTTAATCACCAGCTTAGGGTGGTCAAAAAAAGGAAAGTCGGAATTTTGATGCTGCCACCCCCTGGGATGGTTCCAAACCGAAAAATATACCCCTATTTTTTATTTTGAAATCAAAAAATATTTGTAGAGTGCTCAAAGAGCTCCAAGTTTTCCATGTAATTTATATGGAAAAAAACGTTTCGTAGAAATGGTATAAAGTTCTTGAAAATCAATATTTTTCGATCGAAAAACTTTGGTTCTCTTCACAAGACTTCCAATAATAATATCCAATTGTTTACTTAAAAAAATTTTAATACTAAAGATTCTTTACTGGTCCCATTTGGGGGTTTCGGCGGACTTATAAAATATAGTTACCATGAAAAGATGCCTAAATAAACAATTGGTTATTAATACTAGGAATATCCTTAAGAGAAACAGAGTTTTCCGATCGAAAAATATCGTTTTTCAAGAATTCTACACCATTTCTGCGAAAAGTGGTTTTTTGCCATATAAAATACATGAAAAACTTTGAGCGCATTGACCACTCTCTAAATATTTTTTGATTTCAAAATAAAAAATAGGGGTATATTTTTTCGGTATTGAACAAGCCTATGGGGTGGCGGCATTAAATTTCCATCTTTACTTTTTTTTTGACCACCCTATTGAGCATAGGAGATTTCCACAACCAATACTTAAATATAAGAAACTTGTAAGCATAAAAGCGAAACTTTTCGAAAGTGAAAGGAGATTTAATGTACACTGCAGCTTCTACTCCCACTCCTGACACACTCATGAGTGAGGGTGCATTTTTATGAGTTTGAGGGTTGGTTTTCCATTAGCCGAAACCAGCACATTTTCCAACTCTACAAACGTTGTTTGTCCTATGTACCTATGTATGTACCAGGGATGTTGCGAATATTTGCATTCGCATTCGTTATGCGAATGATTCATTTCACACATTCGCATCAAATGATACGAATGTTTTGCAAATGCGAAAGTGTACATGTTGAAATGGCTCTATGTCTGTATAATCAGGGCGCGGGCAATAACCGGCTTTTAGCTTCAGGCGCTAAACGGTTAAGTAGTATATCAAGCAAATTGATGGGCCTTGAACAAGTACTGCTAAAAGTCTTATAAGTAACCTAGAAATAATTTTGGATTCCTCCAGCGAAAGCGAAGGCTCGGATGTAGAATCTGGGGGCATTAAATAATGTGAAATTAAAGTTCAATTAAAGGCCTATCTCAAAGAAAAACGAGCTTATCTCGATGAAAATCCTCTCGATTGGTGGAAAACTAAACTAAAATACGACCAATTGAGAGATCAAATCAAATTCTCATGAAAAATATGGCATTAGAAACATCCCTAGTATGTAACGGGTGATTTTTTTGAGGTTAGGATTTTCATGCATTAGTATTTGACAGATCACGTGGGATTTCAGACATGGTGTCAAAGAGAAAGATGCTCAGTATGCTTTGACATTTCATCATGAATAGACTTACTAACGAGCAACGCTTGCAAATCATTGAATTTTATTACCAAAATCAGTGTTCGGTTCGAAATGTGTTTCGCAAACCCAATTGCTGCGAACGGCGACGAATCGACATTTCACGGTCTTCAGCAACACTCTCAGAAACAGACGCAATATTCTCTTCTGTACGCACTGTACGCATTCGTGTGGTTGGTTTAATGTCCAATAAAGTAAACTGAGTGCGAAACTTGGTCACAATCGCATTAATTGTTTGCTCACTTGGTCGATTATGTAGACCATAAATCGGACGTAAAGCGAACCGAACACTGATTTTGGTAATAAAATTCAATGATTTGCAAGCGTTGCTCGTTAGTAAGTCTATTCATGATGAAATGTCAAAGCATACTGAGCATCTTTCTCTTTGACACCATGTCTGAAATCCCACGTGATCTGTCAAATACTAATGCATGAAAATCCTAACCTCAAAAAAATCACCCGTTATATACGTATCTACTATGTATATACTCGTATCAGTGGCGGATCCAGCGGGGGGGTTTTGGGGGTTAAACTACGTGTCAGTCAGTGGCGGACCCACGGGGGGTGTTTTAATACATATACGCCATATTATACATACATATGCGCCATATTAAAACACCCCCCGTGGGTCCGCCATTGCCTGACACGTAGTTTAACCCCCAAAACCCCCCGCCGGATCCGCCACTGACTCGTATGCATAAAGTTAAAACTCTAACGTATGCTAATATGTACATAGTACTAGAGGTTTACGCCGATAGATATTGCGGCGGCGGCGTCGTCAATCTTAGAAATAATCGGCGGCGGCCTAATAAATATTTGGAATCGGTGCATGTGCTTGTTTATTGAAATAATTTAATATAAAAAATTATTGATTAACCAATCAGCTAACAAATAAATTAAATCGAATAACTCGACGGTCATAATTGTATTTAAAAATAATCACTTCACGTTTCCTCCCAAATCCCTTCGAAATATTTCGCTCCAAAATTAGCAAATGACAGCACTGCTCCCAAATATATGTAATTAGAGCAGTGGTGCACAGCGTTGGCAGAGCTCCCAATACAAGCGCAATATTTTTGTATCTGTATGTGTGTACTCAGGAAAACAGCTCGCGCATGTGATGCTTACAGCATGAAGCACAGTATATACAGTATTAAACCTTTTTGAGTACTCCTCGGGGGTAAAATCTGATCAGGGTTGATATTGAGAAGGACCATGAATTTTGTTGATTCAGAGTTGTATACAAAATTACTGTGGTATGAAGGGGAGCAACAACCGTACTTTGGCAGAGTGTCATGACTGTGTAATAGTGCCCGAAACTAATTGCAAAAGTGTAAAAACATTGCAAATTCTTGTTTATTATTATAGATACTAGTACAGATTATCATAGTTCAGTGTATAATTTGTTATATTACACCGTACATGATAATCAAGAATGATAGAATACAAGATTGCGCCGATCAGAGAGGATTTTTGAGAATAACTTTTGTGTGACGTCACACTGGTGCAATTGCGAGAGAGAAATGCCAAAACGTGAGCAAGAATGGAAGAAGAAGAAAAAAAGTTGCAAGGAAAACGTAAACAAGTTGCACAAGTGTGACGTCATGCAAACAATGATTCTGTCAAATTCGTTAAGAGAGGAATAGCGGTCCGAGATCGGCGCAACCTTTGTATTCTCTCAATCGTGCATGATAATGAACTGTTAAATGTTGAAAACGCTTGTAACTTGTAGATCACTCACAACTTGGGTGTGCTTAATGGATTGTCTGGGCGGATGCGCTGGCAGACATTGGGGTCTGTATAGCTATACAAACCTTGTTTTTTTTTTTTTTTTAAATAAAGACTTAAATATATTCGGAAATTTAGAGTTTGGCTTGATAAATTCACAAAATTTACGTTTTTCATAAAAAATTTAATCTTACAATGGACTTTTTTTTATTTTAAACTTACATTTAAGAAAACACTATTCAATGCTATAATTACGATTTGCGTTTTCCAGTTTATAAAACACAAGCGTTAATTATGTACTTAACTATTGATATTATTCTTCATTAAACATGAATATAAGCATACATTAAAGATGAATATTATACTTAACCTACATTTTGTTCATANACTATTCAATGCTATAATTACGATTTGCGTTTTCCAGTTTATAAAACACAAGCGTTAATTATGTACTTAACTATTGATATTATTCTTCATTAAACATGAATATAAGCATACATTAAAGATGAATATTATACTTAACCTACATTTTGTTCATAAATAACACATAATTATGTATATTTTATCCTCGAAATGAACTTTTTCTAATCATGAGGCGAAATTCCCCAGAGTAAGTGTTGCCGTGCGCGCAAAACGAAAACGCAGCACACAACCCAAAAGTCCCCCTCGGGGACCAAATGGTGAAAAACTGCGAAAAGGTTTATTACTGTATATACTGTGGCATGAAGTACAAACGCAAACTGACCGGCTGCTAGCAGCGCATAAGTTCGGTAGCTGCGCACACACGACTTGTATGTGAAAGCCGAGTAGCTCCCGGAGACTCCCGTGTGCATCATTGAATTAGAGTGAGACCACGGTACACCATTTTGTATATTCTCGTTTCAGTTCGCAAACATTGTTTACTTTTTTAATAACAAAGGTTAGTGCTTTTTGGATGTTTTAATTAAATAATATATTTTACTAGTGGTTTTAAGGTAAAAACTAGCAATTTAGTAGGTTTTGGACCGAGTAATTGCTCTTACAAAGGAACTATACTCCATACAAGTTTTCTGTCAATAATTTTAAATAGGTTAACAATGGCAAAAGCTCCGCATTGATTATTGCGAATGCTAAGTGAATGCGCAACAACCCTGGTATGTACATCTGTATGTGTGTAAACAAGCATTCATAGTCACGGTTGCCACTTCTTAAAGAAATAACCAACCAAAATCTGAAGAAAAAACAACCAAATTAAAAAAAAAAACTTATTACAAAAAATAAAAATTGAACAAATTTATTGAGCTTTAAGCCGTATTTTTTAATGAAAATTTTGTGAAAAACAACGTTAATTTACATTTTGGTAGAAGTTATAGCTGCTATTCGGAAAATAAAAATTATTGAAACACTTGTGCGTTTACTCACATATGTATTTACTTTTTATATGTGTTTGCGTTTTACAGCTGTAGCAAACCGTATGTATTCGTTATACCATGTTCTGACCGACATCGAAAACATGTTTTCGTTGCTAAAACTGGTTTTCGACTTAAAACTTGTGTTTTCGTCCATGTAAAATCTGTCAAACGAAAGCCAGTTTTCGCTGAAAACTAATTGAAAACTCACGTTCCACTCATTCCAATCGGTGCCTTCACTCGTTTTTTTCGATTATTTATCGAAGTGGAAGTCATATTTTATCATCTTTAATACGCCATTTCGGATTTATTGTTAATTGGCTGGCAAAAGTAAAATAAAATGAGGGAAAAGCATTTTGGTTTTGTTTTTGTGTAACAAAACTGTAATCAGAGGATGTAAGAAATGTCAACGAAAACACTAACAGCCGGTGTGAACAGCCCAAAACACGTTTTCAAAGTGTTTTCGTTGTCGGTCAGAACATGGTATTACTGAGTAACGAATACAACCCCTGACTCGAAATACCGAATCGTTACTCACATAATAATCTCGTTACTCGCATGTTCCGTATATGCACCATCAACGTGAATCAATATAACACAACATATTGTGCAGTAAAGAAACTGTTTACCCTGCAAGACATGGCTGAGCAGTTTCCCTTCAAATTCGACAGATTTACATACACCTTCGCAACTTTTTAGCTATCACACGCACACATTTACAAATTTGGTATTCGAATTTTGAAGTTTTTTTAATTTTTTAGAGCCGAATTCCTAGTCGCTTTATTAAAGCGAGTAAGAAATATGCCAGTTTTTATGACAGTAGGCTTTGACGAAAAATTTCACATTTGATAAAAATTGTAGAGTATAAATATCTAATATATAAAAATCTCGTGTCACGGTGTTAGTGGTCGAACTCCTAAACGGATTGACCGATCTTTATGAAATTTTTTGTGCATATATGGTCGGTATGAAAATCGGATGTAAAGTATTTTCATACCGCTAGGGTGCACGGGCCGTGGCACCTCCCATACAAACCGAATTTTTCACACTGCATATTTCTGAAAGTCTTCATTGTAGAGTACTCGAACATGGTATGGAGATATATGAAATCAATTCCATACTCTTAGAGGAAATTGCGGTTTTTTTTATAAGGGGGCGTAGCGCCTTTCAAATGTACTGAAGCTATTACGTATCTTTGTATGCATACATACCTATACACTTTTGCTAAGTTATATAAGATGGCAATGGAAATATGCCTTCTAACAACCACCAAACCGTAATATTAGAAGATAAATGCGTCACTGAAAATCATGAACGTGAACTGTTGGTGAAAACGTTGGACTAAAATGTTTCAATACAAAAAATTAATTTTGGGCGGGACGAAGTGCGCCGGATCTGCTAGTTTTTTTTTATAATTTTATAAATATTTCAAATTTCATTTTGTGTTCCCGTTGCCGTTGCCGTTGACTTTGCATCATTATTTTTAAGGTATGTACATACATATGTATGTAAATTACTTAATTTGTGCATTTTAATTGATTTTCTCGTTATCACAGATTTCCAACAATTAAAATTAAAACAAGTAAGAAAGTCTAAGTTCGGGCGGAGCCGAACATTAAATACCCGGCGCAAGTATTAAATATATGTTGTTCACCTTTCCGAAAGCTACCGCTAGATGGTAAGCCGGGGTGTATCAATTTTGAGTAAATTAGCGTCCTTAAATTTCGAAATATTGAAGTTTCAAGCATTTCTGAAATTTACCATTATATGAAAAGCGGCCGTAATTTTAGTCCGATTTCAATAATTTTCAGCGTTTTGCTTCTATGTGGCAAGTACAATAACCAACCAGAGTTTGGTACAAATTGGTAGAACGGTTACCGAGATATATATATATGATCATAAGTGGGCGGTGCCACGCCCATTTTCCAAAATTTTATCATAA
>NW_016157372.1:293666-303653 GCF_001687245.7 Rhagoletis zephyria
TTAAAAATCCAGAAATAGTCCTAATTTTATGATGGTTCCTTAATATATTTTAACTACATTGCATTTGAGTATGGAGAGGCAACTATCTGGAAGTATTTTACATAAAAAATTTACTAAGTATTGCCCGGTTTGTAGTTGCAGTTAAAGAAAACACATGAAAAGGCACGATTTTTTTTAAATTCGAATAAATTTTAATATTTCAAAAACGGTGACACTTTTACCTGAAAATTTTTTGTTTATCAGCAGGTTTTCGCAACAAAACACTTTCAATTCAGAATTTTTAGGGAGATTCCAAGTTTTCGATGTTATGCATTTTTTCCATATAAAGTGTGTTCGAAATTTTTTTAAATGGATCAAAATGTATGATACCGTCAAAAAAAAATATCAAAAATCATCGGGATATTGCAGAAACTTGCACTTTCATTTAATGAACTATAAAACTGCGAACTTAGAATCTTTCCAAAAATTCTGAATCAAAAGCTTGTTGGGGCGAAAACTTCTATATTTTATGATTGTGACAAAAGTGCCTCTGAGAATAAAATGGCCAAAAATGGCACTATTGTGCCTACTTTTCCATCACTGGGTATAGGTGCTTGATTGTATCAAATTGTTCGAATCGATAAAAAATATGTTTCGTGTATACATATGTATATATGTACATGTATGCATATGTACCAGGGTTGTTGCGAATATTCGCATTCGCATTCGCAACTGCGGAGCTTCCGCATTAATTTTAAATGCTCCGCATTGATTATTTCGAATGCGAATATTGTGCAAGTGCACTGACAAAACGTATATCTGGCGAACAAAATGACAAATTGTAGTCAACCTTTTTTCTTGTGGAGATGCTACTTAAAAATTATCCCCCTACGTTGCCCTTCTTTTATAATTTAAAGTCAAAGAGTATGATCCTTTAAAACGTATTTCCAGCGGAAATGTTCAACGTCTAGCTATAAAGAGAATCGAATATTTGTGCGTTAAAAGATAACCTTCAATAAGGTAAGATTTGTGTAACTATCGAATATTATTTGTCAAAGTTCGGTTGAAAAAACTGGATGCATCGCTAGTATTTTTACTACTTTTTTTTTTCTTAGATAAGTGTAATTATTTTTTTCTCACAAAACTTATTATAATTAAGTTCCGTGTTTCCTTTTATTAGTCTTTCAGCTCGAAAACAATAACATTTGTTTTAATTTTGTGCTAATTGTCAAAATTAGCACGGATCGAAATAAAGATAAAATGATATGTGAATAAGTTGACAACCAAGTTCACAAATCCAATAAGAATTTATTCAAGGCGAATTTAATATCTATTGAGGAGTGGGACTTGGCATGCAATATATCGTAAGTATAATATGGAAAGTGCGTAACTCACATCGCCTCTGAAATACAAAAAGCCGTAACTAACTAAAAATACAAAATTCACTTTTTGATTTATTATGATGCATTTCATCGAATCATAAGTCCCCACATCGTTTTATGCAATACAAAATTTTAGTTAGTCGTGGCTTTTTTGCATTTCAGCGATAATGGGAAATACGCCCTACTTAACGATGTGTTGAAAATTTGTGTTAATTTGCCTCAAAATATCAAAGCAAAACGATTTGACAACAAAACGGATTTGATGGCTTGTGTTACCGACAGCGGTGAGTAAGTAATTGTGACTGCCTGCAACTAGGAAAAGTCGAGCTCAGCTAATAAAAAAAATGAATTAAAAGCTATTCATTAATAATAATAATATATTGGCGCTTACACATATGCTAGTGTTTGGCTGAGCTTCTCCTCCGTTTTGTAGCGTGCACCTTGATGTTGTCACACAAAGTGCAGGGACCTACAGTTTTACGCCGACTCCGAACGGAGTTTTGCCATTGCCTACCTTTTTTCTATATTTTTTTGCGATGTTGCTTTGACCAGGGCTTGAACCCAGGCATTGCGAAGTGGAAGCGCGCACTGCTTTCCACTACACCATAGCGGCACATTCATTACAGGTGAACTTTTCCAAGAAGTCACCCGGGAACTAAGCAGATCTGAGACCTTCATCGTCCGTAATTCCAATAATTCAAATAATTGTAAAAACGGGATGCCTTTTCAATAAAATAACAAGAAATAAAACTATGTAATTTGGTTGGCAGCCACGATTTCAAAAATGAATTTTCTTCGAAATTTTCATTCCTAGAAAATAACTATTTATTTGCCGTATCCACATATTTAGAACCTCGCTATAAGTACACATTTTTCAAACCAGTCACAGAAGACAGGATTAAAAATTACTTACAAAAATTAAAATCGAAAACGCTGATTACGTAACAGGTTTCCCAAATTCTGAAACAACTAAAGAATTGGTTCTCAAAATTGGAAAACAAAGGTGTTTAAACAACGATCTTGCCATGATGCTAGATTGAGAAGGTGAAAGTCCGCCATATATTCGACATTTGCAGCCCCGATGCAATCCTCTTAAAGGAATTATTGCAATAAAAAAAAAGAAATATAACTGAAATTCCTCTCAATCGAAAAGAATTTACAATTTTTTCAAGTTTCAAGTTCTTAAATTTTGTCGCTTCGCGCGAGTTGTTATTTAGTGGCGCAGGTTTGACTTACGACCCTTTAAGAAACAGGCTGTAACCCGAAAAGGTAGAAAAATTACTCTTTATTAAATACAACGTTCCAATATTTTAATTTAAGTACTAAATACAAAAAACTCTATTAAAAATTACTAATTTTTTATTTACCTAAATCTCCTAATGTACTCACCTAAGTTTTTCTTAAAATACTTGACATCCGCATTCGCATTCGCATCCGCGGATGTTAGCTTTTAAGCATTTGTATTCGCATTCGCATCCGCGGATGTCTAAAATTCCACATTCGCAACATTCCTAATATGTACGAACGAACATTTCCTTACGCTGCAAGATTTGTTGCGATGATTCTTGTGAGGTACAAGTGCTTGTATCAAAAGTAACGAGTAAAGTAACGATACGAAAGATATGGGTGTTGATTGGATTAGTAACGAATACTACGGGTATCCAAATTTTCGTTACTTTTACAGCTCTAGTATCAAATATTCTCTATTGATTCTCCTTCGCGAACGAGAAGCATAAAACTAGTCCAGATAGTTCGCGTTCGCGAATGTTAGACAAAGAACGTAGTGACGCGACAAAGAGAGTGAAAAGACATTTTCGGATAATAGCGACCAAAACAAACAATGGGGCAGTACATAGTGAAGCGGAAAGCAAAGAAAGCGACAAAGACCATAGCGACGAAAACAAAAAAAATTGTTTTCGTTGCTTTCTGAGCTGGCGGTTGCTTCCTATGTTTTGACGTTTCTTGTCCCTTTCTTCGCTAATATCCGAAAATGTCTTGTCGCTCTCTTTGTCGCGTCACTATGTTCTTTGCGTTAGGTAGAAAAAATTTCCGCTGTTGTTCGTACGCGTATGTATTGGTGGACCAAACTGCATGCATTCATATATGTACAGAGTTGCCACTAACAATTTTTTTCCATATCCGACCAAAATCGTTTACAACCTACCAAATAAATTTGAATTACAAAAAAGCATTCTGAAAGCACACAATTCATACATTTAAGATTAATTTTTTTCCATATCCGACCAAAATCGTTTACAACCTACCAAATAAATTTGAATTACAAAAAAGCATTCTGAAAGCACACAATTCATATATTTAAGATTAAATGTTTCGAATACAAAACATTTAGATACATACATATATGTATGTACTTTGTACATTTTAAAACAAACAAGAAATAATTAAGTGCAGATACAGTCTTAGGCACAGAGATGAGACCATTTAACATTTCTTGGTTATATGAATTATATAAATACATACATATGTACATGTTATGTACCGATAAGTTTAATTTCTTAAAAGTAAATTTAAATCATTTAATTAAAGATGCAAATCCTTAGCAGCTGACAACAAATAGTACGGGTCGTTCTTGTTTATATGTAAGTTCTTTGCATAACATTAGGGGTATTCTCCAAATCTTGCAAAGCCATTGCACGTAGCACGGATTGCACGGATTGCATAAATTGCAAACACACAACAAGAAAATTCATGGGAAACAACATTTCCTATCGCTGCAAAATATGCAACGTCGAAACCCATGTATATATTTTGCAAAATAGCATAGCAAGATAATAGCGACCCTGTGCTAGTTGTTTTGTTGTTGGAATTGCTACATATTTCTCTCATTCCTCTCATCTCGCTCACTTAATTTTTTTTTGCTGTCTCTTGTTATTGTATTTGATACATAATTTCGCTGCTTGCTCCCCATGCATGCTACCACTTTGCAATGGGGTGTTCTCGTACTCTTCGAAATTTGGAATAGTATTTTTGCATTTCGTGCAATCCGTGCATCGTGCAAGACTTCGAGAATACCCCTATTATGCTATTGATACTATCAATCTTAAGTTTATTTCTTAGTTTAGAGCTATGTGGTAATGAAATTATATTAAAGACAAAATTGGGAAGATGCATGAAGCTATTTTCATTCATTCCATTTTTAACAGAATAAACTTTTTCCCAAAACATATCAGTATCCAGATCGCAGGAAATCTCAAGCTCACTTAGCCTCAGTAAATTCCACTGTGTGGTGATTATATCAGATACGCAATCTATGAGATGGGGAAACTTAACAAAAGAGGTAAGATTGGTAAATCTTCTTTAGAAACTACCTTAGCTGGTGTCATTATTTGTAAAAGTTTTATATCTTCACGCTTGAAATCAAATCTTAAATTTATTTGGTCCAAAAACTCTATGTAAAACTTTACTGTCTTGGTTTTAACTTCAAGGATTCCAGAACAATTGACATTACTTTTCATAAACATCTCAGCTTTCGTTCCAACAAAAATGTCAGATATTTTAACATGATTATTTTCATTTTTAAAATCAACATCAATATGTTACTGATCGCATCTTTTTTAATGAAGTTACTCAAAATCAAAAGATAATGTGCTTTGATAGTTGCATATAAGTAAGGCAAACGAGGGCTTTCACCTTGAAACTCTTTGTTAAGTTTGTTAATTATGGGGAAAATATACGACAGATATAAAAAAAGCATTTGGTTTTGCAACACATTCCAGTACCGTTTACTTCATAAAAGCAAGAAATAAAATAAAGTTTCAAACTATCCCATTGTTCAACTATTCTTAACACAACGCCTCCTACTGAAAGCCAAGATGCCCAAGATTTTGTGGGGTTTTACCGAACAGTAGTCCTAAAATTCCTTCAGTTCATGTATCCTCTTTGGACTGTGGGAAAAGAAACTATATATGTTGCGGCATAGTGTCTCAATGCTTTTCGGCAATTTTTTACAAGCGTCTTTACTCTCAGTCTTCACCAGATGCCCACTTTTCTCATTACTCATTACTTTTCTCCCACTAAGTTCCATTTATTAGATATAATAAATAAACGCAATCACTATAATAAAATAACATGCAGATACACAATTATACTGAAAAGTGTACGCTTGGAATATACAGTATATTTTGCTTTGCTGCCTCTATGCTTAAGTGCACATATAAGATACCTACGCAGATGCGCATCAGAGGAATTATTTTTAACATTTATAAGGAAACTGCTCCGATAGATGCATTTAGCATACCTGCCCTAAAAATTATGCGACTAGTATCAATTATCAAAGAAAGTATTACGTTTACCTGCACTGGCCCTACAATTACCTAATTTTACAACTTTTTATTTATTTTGTTCATCTCGCAGAACAACGAAAATGGCTATAAATTTATGTAGTTATATAGATAATTAGATAGTATTCGGTAAAAATTTCGCTTGCAGTAATTTCTACGTGGTAAGAGCTTCTCCATTATTTGGTTTCATAGGGATTTGGATACCTTCCTCATTGAAGTAGTAAAGAAATTTCGCTCAAGTGCCTTTTTGGGTTAAGTGCACAAGTTTTTCGTGCAAAGAAGGATGTGCAGCTAAGCAAAATATACTGTACTTTAACTATACGTATGCATGTATGTAATTTATATGTAAATACATACATATAAGTTACCACCATAATTCATATATTTGTGCATATTCCTACATTCCTTCCAACGGATCTTTTTTCGATCGCGAATGAAAAGCGCCGGAAATTTTTTTGTCAATCGCATTCCGAATGTGAGAGATGATAAATTTGATTGCATTTTTCACTCGCGATAAAAGAATGCAAAATAGATTTGGAATTTTGTCGATCCCGATAAATCTCAGAAGATGAATGAAAACGAATAATCATAAATGAGAATTTCCGAACCCTGATATCCTTACTGCACATCCAGAGGCCAAGCCCTTTCATTGGATACCTCATTTTTGAAAATCGGGAGAACCGGGTATATATCATAATTTTAAACGCAGGTGTAAACCCTATTAAAATATATATCCTTACTGCACATTCAGAGGCAAGCTCTTTCATTTGACACCTCATTTTTGAAAATCGGGTGAACGGTGTAAATATTACAATTTCAAACAGAGGCGGCAACCCTATTAAAAAACTATAACCTTACTGGGTGGAGTGCAATAAGGCCCGCGGAAATAACGCCCATGGACTTTATTTCCTAAAAACAAAAGAAATAAAGGCCGCGGGCGTTATTTCACCTTTATTGTGGCTTTTGTCTCCATTTTAGAATGTGTACATCAAAACCCTCCTGTTCTAAATAAAAACTAACCAATATGATAACATTGAACTAAATATTTTTTTTCCTTACGGCGCATCTAGAGGCCAAGCCCTTTCATTTGACACCTCATTTTTGAGAATCGGGAGAACGGTGTAAATATCATGATTTTAAGCCCTATTAAAAAATATATCCTTACTGCACATCCACAGGCCAAGCCCTTTCATTTGACACCTCATTTTTGAAAAAAGTATATCCTTACTGCACATCCAGAAGCCAAGCCCTTTCATTTGACACCTCATTTTTGAAAATCGGGAAAACGGTGTAAATATCATAATTTTAAACGCAGGTGGCAACCCTATTAAAAAAATATATCCTTACTGCACATCCAGAGGCCAAGCCCTTTCATTTGATACCTAATTTTTGAAAATCGGGATAACGGTGNTTTCGCTCAAGTGCCTTTTTGGGTTAAGTGCACAAGTTTTTCGTGCAAAGAAGGATGTGCAGCTAAGCAAAATATACTGTACTTTAACTATACGTATGCATGTATGTAATTTATATGTAAATACATACATATAAGTTACCACCATAATTCATATATTTGTGCATATTCCTACATTCCTTCCAACGGATCTTTTTTCGATCGCGAATGAAAAGCGCCGGAAATTTTTTTGTCAATCGCATTCCGAATGTGAGAGATGATAAATTTGATTGCATTTTTCACTCGCGATAAAAGAATGCAAAATAGATTTGGAATTTTGTCGATCCCGATAAATCTCAGAAGATGAATGAAAACGAATAATCATAAATGAGAATTTCCGAACCCTGATATCCTTACTGCACATCCAGAGGCCAAGCCCTTTCATTGGATACCTCATTTTTGAAAATCGGGAGAACCGGGTATATATCATAATTTTAAACGCAGGTGTAAACCCTATTAAAATATATATCCTTACTGCACATTCAGAGGCAAGCTCTTTCATTTGACACCTCATTTTTGAAAATCGGGTGAACGGTGTAAATATTACAATTTCAAACAGAGGCGGCAACCCTATTAAAAAACTATAACCTTACTGGGTGGAGTGCAATAAGGCCCGCGGAAATAACGCCCATGGACTTTATTTCCTAAAAACAAAAGAAATAAAGGCCGCGGGCGTTATTTCACCTTTATTGTGGCTTTTGTCTCCATTTTAGAATGTGTACATCAAAACCCTCCTGTTCTAAATAAAAACTAACCAATATGATAACATTGAACTAAATATTTTTTTTCCTTACGGCGCATCTAGAGGCCAAGCCCTTTCATTTGACACCTCATTTTTGAGAATCGGGAGAACGGTGTAAATATCATGATTTTAAGCCCTATTAAAAAATATATCCTTACTGCACATCCACAGGCCAAGCCCTTTCATTTGACACCTCATTTTTGAAAAAAGTATATCCTTACTGCACATCCAGAAGCCAAGCCCTTTCATTTGACACCTCATTTTTGAAAATCGGGAAAACGGTGTAAATATCATAATTTTAAACGCAGGTGGCAACCCTATTAAAAAAATATATCCTTACTGCACATCCAGAGGCCAAGCCCTTTCATTTGATACCTAATTTTTGAAAATCGGGATAACGGTGTATATATCATAATTTTAAACGCAGGTGGCAACCCTACCCTATTAAAAAAATATATCCTTACTGCACATCCAGAAGCCAAGCCCTTTCCATTTGACACCTCATTTTTGAAAATCGGGAGAACTGTGTAAATATAATAATTTTAAACGTAGGTGGAAACCCATTAAAAAAATATATCCACAATGCACATCCAGAGGCCAAGCCTTTTCATTTGACGCCTCATTTTTGAAAATCGGGAGAACGGTGTAAATATCACAATTTTAAACGCAGGTGGAAACCCCATTAAAAAATATATCCTCAATGCCCATCCAGAGGCCAAGCTCTTTCATTTGACACCTCATTTTTGAAAAATAAAAAAATATATCTTTACTGCACATCCAGAGGCCAAGCCCTTTCATTTGACACCTCATTTTTGAAAATCGGGAGAACGGTGTAAATATCATAATTTTAAACGCAGGTGGCAACCCCATTAAAAAAAATTATATCCTCAATGCCCATCCAGAGGCCAAGCCCTTTCATTTGACGCCTCATTTTTGAAAATCGGGAGAACGGTGTAAATATCATAATTTTAAACGCAGGTGGCAACCCCATTAAAAAAAATTATATCCTCAATGCCCATCCAGAGGCCAAGCCCTTTCATTTGACGCCTCATTTTTGAAAATCGGGAGAACGGTGTAAATATCATAATTTTAAACGCAGGTGGCAACCCCATTAAAAAAAATTATATCCTCAATGCCCATCCAGAGGCCAAGCCCTTTCATTTGACGCCTCATTTTTGAAAATCGGGAGAACGGTGTAAATATCACAATTTTAAAGGGAGGTGGAAACCCTATTAAAAAAATATATCCTTACTGCATATCCAAAGGCCAAGCCCTTTCATTTGACACCTCATCTTTGAAAATCGGGAGAACAGTGTAAATATTATAATTTTGAACGCACATCTAATAATAATTTTAAACGCAGGTGGCAACCCTATTAAAAAAATATATCCTTACTGCACATCCAACTTCGCTGTATGCAAAAATAGAGAGCAATTCGTTTAAAATACGTTCCATTTGATGCAAATGTATGCCTGTATACATAATTGGAATGTTTCAGTAAAATAAAGCCAGAGAAAGCAAAACTCACGGGCTTTATTTCCTTTTTTATGAAATAAATCTAGCGGGCGTTATATCCTTTTCTTTGGGAAATAAAGCTCACGGCTATTATTGCTCTTTCGCAAAGGAAATTTAGTCCGCGGGCTTTATTGCCTTTTATTGGTGGGCGCAATCAGAGAACTTAGATAGATAGAGAAGGTGCAAACTGAAAGTGGAAACTATTCGCGGACGAAAAATTAACAGCGTTAAAAAAGTTCAAGTCGGAATGTAGAAATTCTGTTGAATTTAATGTTGATAATATAATACAATGTTGAGCAATATGAAATGTGATGTTCTTTGCGAGCAACTAAACGAAAATATGGTAAATCATCACACAATTTTCATTAGTTTGTAATTTTTGTTAAATTTTTTATCTTGTTCTCCTTTTATGAAGATGCAAATACAATTTAAAATAATGATAGTTTGGCATAAAGTTTACACACATATGTACATGCATACATATACTGGCAATCAAAAGTGAGTGCATGGTGTTTTTNGATGCAAATACAATTTAAAATAATGCTAGTTTAGCATAAAGTTTACACACATATGTACATGCATACATAGACTGGCAATCAAAAGTGAGTGCATGGTGTTTTT
>NW_016157372.1:305987-314801 GCF_001687245.7 Rhagoletis zephyria
AAAATTACCGTTATATGGGAGGTAGGCGTGGTTATTGTCCGATATTGCCCATTTTCAATACCATCCGTCCTACGCCCGAAAGAAGTGCACATACCAAGTTTCGTTAAGATATCTCAATTTTAACTCGAGTTGTCGTGTGCACAGACGGACGGACGGACGGACAGACAGTCCCCGCTTAATCNCCACCCTAATGTACATACATACATATGTGTGTTTAAAATTACCTACTTATGAAATAATGTTGGTGGTATGAATATATACATACTTGCGCTTTCTAAAAATGGGAATAAAAATTGGATTCGCATAAAATTTTAATTCCAATAACTAACATTTTAGTGAAAACATTTACAATAAAGTTTTCAGTAACTTTTGGCAAATTTGTGCGATTATGTGAAATTATACATGCGTTTGTACCTACATATCCATTTACATATATTATTTTAAACAAAGCTAATAGTAAAATTTAAAATGGAATATGGATATGACAATTAAAAAAAAAACAAAAAAAAAATTTTTACTTGGTCCGTCCGGGATTTGAACCAAGACAAACGGCGAAACGCCAAAAAGTTGCATCACCCCTAGCATACGCGCCACAGTACATTATTCAAATCGCAATCTCTAAATCACTACATTTATGAAATTCTTCATTCATCCAAAAAGACAAACGCATAAATATGTATGCATTAATAAATGTAAATATGTGCATACATATGTACGATTGATCTGCTTTCGTCTTCCCCTCGCTGTCCTTCATCCACAGACAAATTATTAAAATTCTGCGAATTGCCAAGACGCCATCAATATTAACCTTAGGTTACGAAATATTTAGGTTTTCGCATAAGTTAACATTTAATAAAGCCATACTCGTACATTTTATATGGAGAATAATAATATTTCATTTAAAATTCTGCATGTAAACATGTTCTCGACGATACGTGTAACTTTCAGGAAAATTAACTAAAAAATTCATGTTATATTAACAGCTGGAATGAAAAAACCTATGTCCGAAAAAATGGGTTAAAATCAGATTTGAGTTGATTTATTTACACGCATACATGCATACATACATATGGACATATACAGTGGACTAGCACTAGCTTGGACATAGCATATCCTGTACTTTGATGTGGTTGTGGATTTGCTTACGGGTGAAACAAATTAAAAATCATCCGTGGATATATGTAAATATATTTTTATAAACGCTTTGAAGTTTAGAAATTTTTAATATTCAAAAATAAATAGAATAATTTTTTTGCAATTATACAAATGGTGTTCAAGGCACATTGACCCACCTGTACAAAAATCGTGGCGCGTCATGGACAAAAATTTTACAATTTCGGACCGAAAAATGTGAAAACGAGCTAAGTTGCCACGTTACATTTGTGAACTTCCGATAAAACCACATATGTTTGTGAATTTAGGACTTTTGAATTTATTAAAAAAAATATAATGTATTTTCCTGCAGAAAACGTTCACTTTATTCAATGTTAATTAAAATTACACCTTAAAATACTAGTTAATGACTGAAATATTGTTGTGGAACAGAGAAATAGATTGTTTTGCCAAAAATTACCAAAATTCGAGATAACTAATTTTTCTGGATATAGAGAAATAGTTGCCACTTTTCACTTTGCTGGCCGAGATTTCTTAAATTTTAGATTTTAGAATTTTTGTGTCGGACTGAAAAAGTTGCGCATGTAGGTGATGAATTTGCGGGGAGATGTGCTGCGGTTGCTATGAATGAATTTATTTGGCCTTGGGAAATACGCGCATGCATTTATGAATGAAATAGTTCTTGTTGTACTTGAATATGTGCGTGATTATGTATGTATGCTGAGTTGTACATATGTATGCATGAGCGTAGTATTTGGCAGAAATATGCACATACGTATGTATGCCTGTACATACTTATCTATATATGCATGTATGCATGTATGTATTTATGTTATCAATTAATGGAGTATGTATTTACATACATATGCGTCATTTTCATTTGACTGCAAAACTATTGGGACATATTCGTAGACGAAATAAAGACGACTCTGAAGTTAAAGTTTGTGAACCTCAAATAAGAAGGAAGTTATTATATGTATGTTATAGTATGTGCATGTGTAAGAACGTTATCAATAAATGATTTCCGAGGTTGTTTAGGTATGTATGTACACATAAGTACATAGAGGGGAACGTTATCAATGCATATATGATTTTGGAGTATGTGCATTTTTACATATGTAGCGCATTTGTAAGTACATACATACATCCGTATGCGCATGCGTGAGAAATAAAGTCGACTCTAAACTTACATAGTTGCAGCTTTTTACAGATATTCTATTGAAAATTAAGTCAAAAATCTGTAACTAACTTCAGTGTCGACTTTATTTTGACTATGAATATGCCCCATTAATTACATATAATACGAGTATTGCAGTGAAAAATGACCATGCAACGCATTTGCTCAAAATAAATGTTCATAAAACTCAAAAATAACTTTTCAAGAAAACACCTTGAAGTTAACAAGTGCATTGCATTTGTACGTTTTTTTTGTCAATGTGTCCATGTATTAATTATATTCTTTAATTAAAGTAACATTATTCTAATACCTGGTCCTTTCGTACAAAGATATTATAATAAATTAAAGATAGAAACCAACCTGGCTTACGGCGGTCTGAACTCAGATCATGTAAGAATTTAAAAGTCGAACAGACTTAATATTTAAGCGACTACACCTAAAAATATATCTGTTATAAATTATTTTATAAGTTTTATTATTTACTATTATTTTAAGTTTTTATAAAAATTTTTTCATACATTTTTTATGAAAATTAATAATGATAAAATTAGTATATTTTATATTGTATATATAATTTTATTTGACAAGTTTATACTCGGCAAATTTATATACTCGCCTGTTTAACAAAAAAATGTCTTTTTGGTTTATTTTTAAAGTCTGTTAAAATGAAATTGTGAAAAGCTAAAGCAGCTAGAAAATTGTGGTTTGTTGCATTATATGTAAATAGCAAGCAGCTACCATAAGAAAAAAAAATAGATTTTTTCGACCAAAAGCCCCTTTGAAATGCCGACGACAAATCACCAAAGAGTTTGCCAATTGCATGTGTACATAATTTTCATAAGGTTTGCAGCATGATTCAATAATACAAGGTTGTGTAATTTGTGACAGCTAAAATTTGACACTTCTTTATCTAGATTTGTATTGTGGAAGTAGGAGAAAGGGGAAGAATGTGATCGCATTTTGCGAAAACGGTAGTAGAATGGTACTACAAAAAGTACGCAAAGTATACAATTAGAAGTAAAATGCGAATTTGCAATATATTTGGTGTTTTAATGGAAATACTAAAGAATACATAAAAATATGCATTTTTGATTTAAGTAATTCGTCATTTCCGGGAACAAATCTACCGAATACCGAATACCGACCGTTCAGCTATGCAAAAACGAAAAATGCAGATCAATAGAACTGTTTATGCTCATTTCAACCATGCCAAAATGATTTGGCGCAAGTAAAAAATGAAGAGGTTCTAGAAGGTTAAAGTTCAGTTTTTAGATATTTTAAATATTAATATCTTATGAACTTTATAACCGATTAAAAAGCTA
Source organism: Rhagoletis zephyria (assembly GCF_001687245.7). NCBI lineage: Eukaryota > Metazoa > Arthropoda > Insecta > Diptera > Tephritidae > Rhagoletis > Rhagoletis zephyria. The sequence goes on from NW_016157372.1 coordinate 309,600, forward strand.
ATGACGTCACCATAAAGGTAATTAATTTGTTCTTCAGCTGATGTACATAATTTATAGCTTTTTGTATTTTTAAACCAAAACCACTAAAAAACGAACAAATATTATTTTTTCATGAAATAACCTTTTTTGAAAAAACTGCATAATTACAGGTCTATTCTGCACGTTACCGAAGATTTTGTAACCGGAAAATTGTATTACCAAAAAATGTTACCAGTTCTTGTCACCGCGATTCTAGGTACGTTGGTAATGCAGTTAAAATATTCAGCAATTCAGCTATAAAGAATTGTGAAAATCCTGGCATTGCATGTTTCACGGGGCAATAATTTGTTACCAGCTTATGAGATGGTAACAAAATTTACCAGTTACAAGAGTACACAGAATGCGAAAAGGGTTTAAAAATTTACAGGAACTTTATTTACCGGTTACAAACTGTTTATTACCAGCGCAGAATAGACCTGTTAATGGTAAAGAATTTTATATTATTTAGAAAGTACAAGTTATTATCTTTAATTCGATATTACATATTTTATCATGATCTACTTTTGGGTTTCAACAATTTAGTGATAATAAAAAATACAAAGAAACCTCTTATATCTTCTTTTTTTACCTGCGCCAAATAAATTTGGTATCGTTGAAATCAGCGTAAAAAGTTCTATCAATCGGCATTTTTGGTTATTTTATAGCTAAACGGTCGCTATTCTACACTTGTTCTAGAAAATTACGCAAACGAAGGTGACGCCAACGAATATTTAGTATGAAGAATTTTTGGTTTTACTACTAATATCACTAGAAACTATAGAGTAAGCAACATTCTGCACAAGTAAAGGAGCCGATTTTATGTGTGGGAGCGAGAAGACTGTTTTATTACAAAACCTTTCTATTATTGAATCATGGTTTGCAGTGAGAGCATACACTGGCACATACATATGTATGTATGTATGTTTCTTCGAACAAGAATTTTCATATAACTTAATACAATATAAACAATTTTCATATTTTTTTAATTAGTCAAAACTATTAATATGAATTTTTTATCAATTTTAAAATTCTTTTCAACATGCATTTTTACTACCTACTATATACATATATTATATATATTTATATATACATATACTATATACTCGTACAAGAAGCGAACTTGAACACATGCTTTTTGAGTTTTTGGATTTTTTTATGTCGTTAAAGCAATATTAACTACTCAATAAATTACACTTAACAAATGGTCATGCATATGTACATATATGAAGATCCGAAATGCTAACTGATATAAATGTACAATTCATATAATTTAACTTTTAATTTATTTAATTTTATAAAATCATATACATGAATATGTTTCTGCATTCAACAGCAACCTAGCAACACAGCCAGGCACTTGCAACATAACATAACATTATCATAACAGAATATTTACGTTTTTTGCTGTTAACTCTTGTTCAAATGTTAATCGCAATGTGGTGATATTCCATGGATTTATTTTTTAGCCAAACAATTTTACGTTCCAAAAATTTGCACCTTCTCTATCTATCTAAGTTCTCTGTCTGGACACACAAAATTGCAAGTGTCTGCACACAGCATTGCAGGTTGATAAAAGCGTTGTAAAATGAGCGTGTGTAAGGAAAAATAAAAAATTACATTTCGCTGGTTGACGTTTTTAAGTAAATTTCAAGTTTATTTTTATTTACTTATTTTTTTTTTAGTTAAGATTTGCTAATTTGTTTGTTGTTTTCTGTTTTTGATTTATGAGTTGCAATTTTGTAGGAGGGACTATCCGGCATAAGGGTCATAGAAACAGCACTTGGCATCAAACGTGCCTTTCCTGTACCTCCCGGTGCATTTATGAAATCTGCTGATTTAAAATGTTTAACGCAGAGCAAGACATTTCGCTGCTCCTTACGCGAAGGACATTGAGGCACTTTAAAAAAATTAGTGGTATCTGCATTATATTTAACACCACATAAAAAACAACGATCCAGGTGTTGCATTTTTAACACATACACTAAGTATAAACCGCACAANTTAGTGGTATGTGCATTATATTTAACACCACATAAAAAACAACGATTCAGGTGTTACATTTTTAACACATACACTAAGTATAAACCGCACAACACTACAAAAATTCAAATGTTAATTAAAATTTGTTATTAACGAACATTACAAAAAAAAAACGACATGACATTCAAAGCGTAACGAAATATAGGAAATAAAAGGAATACAAGTTGAAGTTTAAAGGTTTGTTTCTCATGAGAGCAACGTCAAAATGGCTTCTACCTGTATTTATGTGACTTGAACAGAACCAAATCGCTGTACGAATTTCCTCGTAAGGAGCAATGCCATCGGGCGATATTCGCCGCAACTTTTCGCCCAGTAAAACAGAAACGAAATTCGCATCAGTAGAATGCCAAATAACAAATATGAAAAATAAAATTCAAAGCTTTTTAATACACCGCGCTTCTATGAATGGACTAAAAAGTAGAAAATAATATTTCTCAGTCCCACAGAACTTGTTTTGATAACTTTTGATTTTGAAATTTTAACCAAAGTCATTATAAACAATTCATGAGATTGAAAATGAAAAGCGTGGATCGCATGCAATACAAACCGTTACATTTAACTGACAACAAGTCTTTCATTCAATAGTCAAACTACATACCATAGACCTAAAATTTCTACAGAGTACTTAAGTACAAATTTGAGACCGGTTTTAAGTGATCGATATTCATATACCCACATACATATACATATTACATTTCATATCAATTCAAGTCTGTGAAATGCGCACCACGCTTTTCATTTTCAATCTTATAAATTGTTTATAACGACTTTTGCTAAAATTTCAAAATCAAAAGTTATCAAAACAAATTCTATGGGACTGAGAAATATTATTTTATACTTTTTAGTCCATTTATAGAAGCGTGGTGTATTAAAAAGATTTTTTATTTTGTTTATTTTCTGCTTTTCAGTCTTGTCTGTATAAAACTTTGCAATAGATCTTAAAATAGTTCAACGATATTCTGATATGAATTGTATTTATCAAACTGACTTTTTATTTGTTTTCTCTTTCAACATACAGTACCAGGGTGACCGAGCTTTGCCCGGAGTTCATATACTTTTTAAAGTTTTCAAAATTTGGATAGCTTTAAAAAAATATTTTGGAAATAAACAAAAAAAAATAGGATTTCCATATCTATTAAGTAAATTCCTTACTCTAAAATTTAGGTGGCAACCCTATTCCAAAATACGCTTGAATGAATGGTACATATCTTGAGCGTATGTGTACTATGTATGTACACATCGTCACGTCGTCGACTAGCCGCGTAAGCAATCGAACGTGTAGACTACTAAAAACGCTCTCTTGTGCGCCTCTCGATAACTTATTTCGTGTTTACTCTTGTGACATATTTCCTAAGAACTTCAAACACAAAAGAAATAACATAAAAACTCAAAAATGGCGCCCGGGCCGCCGGACAAGTCGTCCAACAGATTTTCAATATTATCAGACGATTATACAACTTTAAAAAGACCCCGAATCGACCTGCAAACCAACCACTTTCCTAAATTACCATCGATTACAAAAACAGTGAAAAATCCAAAATACTTAGTGATCTCTCCAACTGATACAGACAAAACTCTTACCAAACTAAGCCCATTTGCAATTAAAAAAGGACTAGAATCAATTTCCAAAGAGATTGAATCCATTTCAAAACTAAAAGATGGAAGCATCTTAATTCTAGCAAGCAATACTAGAGCTACTGAAAAATTTTTAAAATCCAAAAACCTTTGTGGTATGTGCGCAATCTCCGTAAAATTACACACTAGCTTAAACTCAGTAAAAGGTGTTGTATTCGACAAAGATCTTGCCGAGGTGAAAGACGAAGAGCTTATAAATGAACTAGGCTCCCAAGGTGTAACAGCTGTATTCAAGTTCACTAAAATAATTAATGAAAAACCCATACATTCTGGTCTTATTGTCCTAACCTTCGACAGATTTCAACTTCCTGGTGAGCTCGATATTGCATGGTACAAACTAAAAATAAAACCATATATAAAACTTGCCAAATTCTCGGCCATACACCAAAGTGGTGTAAAAATAACCCATCTTTCCCCGTATGTAACTTACCACCTCATAGTGATACAACATGCAATCGCATATCATGTGCAAACTGTTATGGCGAACACCCTTCATCAGACAAGACATGTCCAAAATACAAACAAATCAAAGACATATTAACAATAAAAACATTAGAAAACATCAGCATGGGCGAAGCACGTCGTAAATATAAAGAACAAAATCCCACACAAGTTTTAAGCAGCACTGTACCTTTTGCGAAAATAGCAAACCAATCTACTGAAAAACAAACTAGACAAAACGAAATTGAAAACCTGCACTCCGTTAAGCAGTGTTTGCATTATTCAACTTTGCGTTCAACAATTGCGAGCAAAATAATGAGCAAAACAACAATCAACAGAAAGACAATCAGAAGACACAAAATCCACAGAACAACAACGTCAACAATGAAATCACTCAAGAGCCGGTGCTCTCTCTTCTCGCACAATACACATCACAACACAACTTCCAATATAACTTCTCGGACTCTATGAATGATATCTCCGAATTACCAACAACTCCAACTATCTCTGGTAACAGCTACGTATTAAGCAAGAACACAGACTTGTCAAACCAGTTCGAAGATATTTCTGATACCATTTAATACATAAAATATTTAACAAACTACTTAAATTGTACTCACCCTAACTTTATGACTCTTAATTTTCTACAATGGAATTGTAAAGGCTACTACAATAACTATACAGATATAGAAATTCTACTAAAAACTTATTCTCCACAAATTTTCTGTTTACAAGAAACTCATTTGAAAAATAACACCAAACCCTATTGCCCAAAGCAATACGATAGATATTTTTTTAACCCACCACAGAATATGACTTCAAAGCAGGGCTGCGCTATATTGGTACACAAGTCTGTTCAACACAAACATATAGACATTCAGTCAAATCTTATTTATTCAGCTGTGCAAATCAATACTCCCTCCCCGCTAACAATTTTTATACCCGAGCGCACTTGTGCACAAGGGTATTATAACTTTGTTCACATAACGGTTGTTTGTAACAGGCAAAACGAATCGAGATAGATATAGACAAATGTATACATAAATGATCAGAATGAAAAGAGAAATC
>NW_016157372.1:315904-318312 GCF_001687245.7 Rhagoletis zephyria
AAAGCATTGAAAATTATTGAAATCGGACTAAATTACGACCGCTTTTCATATAACCGTATATTTCAGTAATGCTTGAAACTTCAATATTTCGAAATTTAAGGACGCTAATTTACTTAAAATTTATACACCCCGGCTTATCGTGTAGCGGTAGTTTTCGGAAAGGTGGAAAACATATATTTAATAATTGCGCCGGGTATTTCATGTTCGGCTCCGCCCGAACTTAGACTTTCTTACTTGTTTGTATTTACATTCCTCCCCAACAATCAGTGACCACAGCTGATCTTCATAGTCTAACCAACAATATAAATACTCCAATAATAATGGTAGGAGATTTCAATGGTTGGAGCTCGTTGTGGGGCTCGCAGCACTGCAATGCTAGAGGAAAAATAATTGAAAACTACATTTTAAGCTCGAGCCTCGCAATTCTTAACGAAAATCTACCAACTCACTTTTCGACACATGGCAGTTTCACCAACGTAGACTTAACATTATGGTCACCACAGTATCTTCCTCATGCCTGCTGGAATGTTATTGATGATCTCCACAACAGTGATCACTTTCCTATACTAAGCACCTTTAATTTCTTACACCTTTCAAAACAAATAACTTCTTCCACTACCCAGTTTAGCTGTGACCGTGCAGATTGGCGAAAATTTCAAAATGTTGCAACGAACAACGGCTATCCAATTTCTTCAAACATTAATAAAGAAGCAGGGCAAATACAAAAGATATTAAGAAACGCTGCCAATGTATCCATTCCGAAGACTGTGCGCAGAAAGACTAGCCAAAACGTCCCTTGGTGGAATCCTTACCTTAATTCATTAAGGCAGACAAAACAAGACGCCTGGAAAAGTTACCGTAGGTTGCAAAATATAGAAAATCTTATAGACTATAAAAAAAACAATGCTCTGTTCTTCAGAGAAAAGAAAATAGCAAAAACGAAAGCCTTTGAAGACCTCACAAAAACGATCAACCCATCCTCTCCGGTAAGCGACATTTGGAAAAAGATACATCTGCTTTCGGGTACATACAAACCTTTTGGAATCAAAAATATCTTAGTTAACAACAACAATGTATCCAATAAAGAAAATATCTCCCTGGCATTCGCTCATCATTATTCTTCCAATTCAGACCCGTCAAATTTTCCAATACGATTCCAATCTGAAAAAATAGTGTATTAAACGCTTAAATTAATTATTCTCCCAATAAGAACTCACTCTTTTTAGAAACTAGTTTCACAATTGAGGAACTTGAAGCAGGTTTGAGGAATTCCAGGGGTACAACGCCAGGCCATGATAAGATAACGTATAAAATGATTGCAAACTCTCCTATTGACATTAAAAGGCGAATACTTGCACTATACAACCAGTCTTATGAAAATAAGATTATACCACAAAACTTTAAAGTAGCAACAATTGTACCCATACTCAAACCCAATAAAAACAACAACTACATCCAAAACTATAGGCCTATATCCCTACTGCCGTGCTTAGGAAAATTGCAAGAAAAAATGGTAGCAAATAGACTAATGTGGTACCTCAACTCGTCAAATTTGCTTTCCGAACACCGAGTTGGTTTTAAAAAGGGATCAAGCACAACAGATGCTCTCCTATATATTGACCATCTGATAAGTAAAAATTTTTCAATAAAAAACCACCTTTCTGTACTAGCAATTCATTTCCAAAGCGCATTTGATAATATAGGAGTACATGTTGTTTTGAAAAAACTTATAGAATGGAAAATAGGTGAAAAAATGTACAATTACGTAAAAGGTTTTTTAACAAATAGGAAACTTCGAGTAAGAGCAAATAATGTTTACTCTCCATTAGTCCCACTCTCAAATGGAATCCCACAGGGCTCGCCGTTGTCAGTCGTACTTTTTATACCCGAGCGCACTTGTGCACAAGGGTATTATAACTTTGTTCACATAACGGTTGTTTGTAACAGGCAAAACGAATCGAGATAGATATAGACAAATGTATACATAAATGATCAGAATGAAAAGAGAAATCGATTAAGCGGTGACTGTCTGTCCGTCCGTCCGTCCGTCCGTCCGTCTGTCCGTCTGTGCACACGATAACTCGAGTAAAAATTGAGATATCTTAACGAAACTTGGTATGTGCACTTCTTTCGGGCGTAGGACGGATGGTATTGAAAATGGGCAAAATCGGACAATAACCACGCCTACCTCCCATATAACGATAATTTTCAGAAATACGAAAACGGCGATATTTTATTAACTACTGAAGATTATTCACTCAACATTGATATTTACAATAAGTATTAGACAAAAAATAAGAATATTATAAATTTTTGGAAAATGGGCGTAGCCACGCCCACTTATGGTTACATGTGTATATCTTGGTAACCGCTGCACCAATTTCTTCCAAACTTGGCACAGTTGTTGG
>NW_016157372.1:319662-321972 GCF_001687245.7 Rhagoletis zephyria
TATAACATACGAAATGGCCGAATATTTTGAAAATCGGAGAATAACCACGCCCACATCCCATATAACGGTAATTTAGAGAAATACGAAATCTTCGATAAATCAGTAAATATTAAAGCTAATTTATTAAAAATTGATGCTTCCAACATTTCTTTACCAAGAAATACGGTTATGATAAAGTTTTGGAAAATGGGCGTGGCACCGCCCACTTATGATCACATATATGTATCTCGGTAACCGTTCTACAAATTTGTACCAAACTTGGTGTGGTTATTGTGCTTGCCACATAGAAGAACAACGTTGAAAATTATTGAAATCGGACTAAAATTACGACCGCTTTTCATATAACGGTAAATTTCGAAAATGCTTGAAACTTCAATATTTCAAAATTTAAGGACGCTAATTTACTCAAAATTGATACACCCGGCTTACCATGTAGCGGTAGCTTTCGGAAAGGTGAAAAACATATATGTATTTAATACTTGCGCCGGGTATTTAATGTTCGGCTCCGCCCGAACTTAGACTTTCTTACTTGTTTTAATTGCCTTTGAAGATATCGTTGAACTCCTAAATAAACAAAAACACATACACTTCTGTTTATACGCAGATGACCTCTATGTAATGTGCAATAAAAAAGATCCGAATGACATTCGATCTATTTTTCAAGACGTTTTAAAAAATATCCATACGTGGTCCAAAGGGTCTGGCGCTAAACTTTCCTTACAAAAACGTAAACATTTCTATGCCTGCAGAAAGTTAAATTTTAGCTTGTAAATTGTTAATTGTAGAGCAGATATTAAAGTTAACAATACAGCAATTGAAAATACAGACAGCCTAAAGATATTAGGGTTGTACTTTGATAAAAGAAATACATTTAATCAGCATTGTATTTACATTAAGCAAGAGCTCGCCTCCAGACTCAATGTATTAAAATATCTTTCTTCCAATAAATCTCATATCCACACTAACACACTCCTAAATTTTACAAAGCTTACCATCCTCTCAAAAATTGACTATGGATTGCAAATTTATGGCAAGGCATCCAAATCATCACTTACCAAAATCATGGGCGTATATCATGCTGCGATTCGTATAAGCCTGAGAGCTTTTCGATCAACTCCTATCAAAAATCTTCTAGCCGAAGGTGGTTTTTTTTCATTAGAAGAATGTGTTGTCTACGTTAGGACTCGTTCTGTTAACATGCTATGTTGCAAACGAAACTCAATTCTGAATAAAGAAATAAAGCTTTTGAAAACCCGGAAAGGTACTCTAACCATGAAATATGGGCTTGCGGAGATGATCGACATTCTGACATAAACCCAAAAATGGGCATTAAAAAATAACAATAGACATTTCGCTCCGCCTTGGATGCTTTCTCCTGAATTATTTCTAAACACACTTGAAGCATATCCCAAAGACTCAACCAGCCCACATATCTACAAAAAAGTTTTTTAAGAATCAGCTGCCCCACTAAAAGCTAATCATTGGAAATTTTTGTATACGGATGGCTCTAAAAACAGTAATGGTACGTCTTTTGCAGTGGTGTTTGAAAATGGTGAGGTAATATCAAATGGTATTTTACTAGAGCAAGCAACATCTTTCGAGGCTGAAGTTCAAGCTGTCCTAAATGCCCTGCAATATGCCACCAAAAAAAGTTGTAAATTTGTCATTTGCACAGACTGCAAAGCTATAGTCCATCACAACCATTAGGACCTACCTAATAAATTTCCAAAAAAAAGTGAAACTCATGTGGATCCCAGGACATGTCGACATAATAGGAAACGAGTTAGCAGATACAGCAGCCAAAACTGCTTAGATAGATAGATAGAGAAGGTGCAAATTTTTGGAACGTAAAATTGTTTGGCTGAAAAGTAAATCCATGGAATATCACCACATTGCGATTAACATTTGAACAAGAGTTAACAGCAAAAAACGTATATATTCTGTTATGATAATGTTATGTTATGTTGCAAGTGCCTGGCTGTGTTGCTAGGTTGCTGTTGAATGCAGAAACATATTCATGTATATGTTTTTATAAAATTAAATAAATTAAAAGTTAAATTATATGAATTGTACTTTTATATCAGTTAGCATTTCGGATCTTCATATACATATGCATGACCATTTGTTAAGTATAATTTATTGAGTAGTTAATATTGCTTTAACGACATAAAAAAAATCCAAAAACTCAAAAAGCATGTGTTCAAGTTCGCTTCTTGTACGAGTATATAGTATATGTATATATAAATATATATAATATATGTATATAGTAGGTAGTAAAAATGCATGTTAGTTGAAAAGAATTTTAAAATT
>NW_016157372.1:322770-326685 GCF_001687245.7 Rhagoletis zephyria
GCATACATATGTATGTATGTTTCTTCGAACAAGAATTTTCATATAACTTAATACAATATAAACAATTTTCATATTTTTTTTAAATAGTCAAAACTATTAATATGAATTTTTTACATAGAATTTTATATTTTAGTCAAAAAGCTAAAATTTAATTAAAAGACGAGAAGACCCTATAAATCTTTATATTTAATATAATTTTAATTTTTTTGATGTATTTTATTTTAATTTTATTAATTATTTTGTTGGGGTGATGTTAAAATTTAATGAACTTTTAATTATTAAAAATCATTAATTTATGATTTATTGATCCGTTAATAACGATTATAAGATTAAGTTACTTTAGGGATAACAGCGTAATTTTTTTGGAGAGTTCTTATCGATAAAAAAGTTTGCGACCTCGATGTTGGATTAAGATATATTTTTAGGTGTAGCCGCTTAAATATTGAGTCTGTTCGACTTTTAAATTCTTACATGATCTGAGTTCAGACCGCCGTAAGCCAGGTTGGTTTCTATCTTTAATTTATTATAATATCTTAGTACGAAAGGACCAGGTATTAGAATAATTATATTTTAATTAAAGAATATAATTAATACATGGACACATTGACAAAAAAAACGTACAAATGCAATGCACTTGTTAACTTCAAGGTGTTTTCTTGAAAAGTTATTTTTGAGTTTTACGAACATTTATTTTATTTACATGGTTATTTTTATTTACATGGTCATTTTCCACTGCAATACTCGTATTATATGTAATTAATGGGGCATATTCATAGTCAAAATAAAGTCGACACTAAAGTTAGTTACAGATTTTTGACTTAATTTTCAATAGAATATCTGTAAAAAGCTGCAACTATGTAAGTTTAGAGTCGACTTTATTTCTCACGCATGCGCATACGGATGTATGTATGTACTTACAAATGCGCTACATATGTAAAAATGCACATACTCCAAAATCATATATACATTGGTAACGTTCCCCTCTATGTACTTATGTGTACATACATACCTAAACAACCTCGAAAATCATTTATTGATAAAGTTCTTACACATGCACATACTATAACATACATATAATAACTTCCTTCTTATTTGAGGTTCTCAAACTTTAACTTCAGAGTCGTCTTTATTTCGTCTACGAATATGCCCCAATAGTTTTCCAGTCAAATGAAAATGCATTTCCCACGCATATGTATGTAAACACATACTCCATTAATTGATAACATAAATACATACATGCAAATTAACTTTTGTTGAGCCCGGTATACGTTTTAAAAATAACTTAAAACGTATGTCTTGTTGCAAGACTGATACCAAACAATTGGTGTGTTGTTGCAAGACTGAATCCAAACTATTGGTGTGTTGTTGCAAGACTGAATCCGAACTATAGGTGTGTTGTTGCAAGACTGAATCCGAACTGAACTTCATTCAAAAAGAATCTTATTTATAGCTTAAAATTATGTTTACATGATTTTCAGTTATAATTTCCAATTAGTTCTTTTGGAATTTTGTTATTGAAGATATTAAGTTCCTTATTTATTCAGCTGCAGTTGTTTTGCAGAATCTTATTGATAACATAATTTATTATTGCGCAGTTGCAACTTATTTCTTAGTCAAAATATTTATTCAGCTGCAGTTGTTTTGCAGAATCTTATTGATAACATAATTTATTATTGCGCAGTTGCAACTTATTTCTTAGTCAAAATATTTATTCAGCTGCAGTTGTTTTGCAGAATCTTATTGATAACATAATTTATTATTGCGCAGTTGCAACTTATTTCTTAGTCAAAATATTTATTCAGCTGCAGTTGTTTTGCAGAATCTTTTAATAGCATAATTTATTAGTTTTGGAACTGCGCAGTTGCTTTGCAGTGGCAACTTTCGTTAAGCCATTGTTTACTCAGTTGGTTGCAGTAGGATATCAAATTACTTCTTCAATTAAATCAGTGTTATTCCATTGGTTTAATTAGATTTCCTCATATAAATCCAACCAACAATATGACCAACTGCATTATTGGAAATTTGTTTATATTTATAATTTAGTTGAAAGGCAATGGCTACTGTTAACTCCCCCCTTTCTTTAAAAGAATCGTCCCGATTCTTCAATTTGGTTTGTTAAATGATTTATTTCTATAGTGAGTTCGTGCAGCAATTCTTCTTGTTTTTTCGAATGTCTGCTGTTGAATCGTTAAGCGTTTTTAACGACCTTAAATAACGCGGTATGCAAGGATGCTCCCAATAATTTTGGATTAATAAAAAGGAAATGCGCAACACAAAATACGGTAGCTGATAAATTTTTATTAGCGTTTTCCTCGTGTAGGAATTGACAAATCTAAAATGAAAAGCGAACGAACAAACAAAGGCAATAGAATAAAAATCAGCAGTAAGTAATCGGTGCTGCCAGATTATCAACGTCCTCCGCCCGGTGAATGCTTCAGCCTTCAAACACATTATCTGAAATCGGCAGGAGGCATAGTTTCGCCAGCGCCCTTTTGTAGGTTCCCTGGGCGGTTTTTAAAAGCGCGACTCGAACTACACCGTCGTCACCAGGGATCGTTTCCAAGACTCTCGCCAAGGGCCACTTCAATGGGGGTTGATTTTCGTCCTTAATTAGGACCATAGCCCCAACGCGCAGATTCGGCGAGGAGCCATGCCACTTATGGCGTTGCTGAAGGAGAGTAAAATACTCCGTCTGCCATAACTTCCAAAATTGCTGCTGCATGTAGCACACTCTCTGCCATCGATTAAGGCGACCAATGTTTAAAGTAGTAACGTCGGGTTCTGCGATAGAAGTAAACTGTTCACCAATCAGGAAATGGGCTGGAGTCAGCACTTCGAGATCATCAGCATTTTCTGAAATGGGACATAATGGACGCGAATTTATGATTGCAGAAATTTGACATATTAGGGTTCGAAATTCCTCAAAATTTAATGTGGAGGAGCCAACGACACGTTTTAGGTGAAACTTCGTTAGTTTAATCGAGGCCTCCCAAAGGCCCCCAAAGTGCGGAGAGCGCGCAGGAATAAATTTCCAATCAATACCGTTGTTTAAGCAGTGATCGTGTATTTCCTTCATACGAGAGGCGTTTAGAAAAAGCGCCTCTAGTTCCTTTAACTCGTTTTTTGCACCGAGAAAGTTGGTCGCGTTGTCGGACCATATAGTTTGAGGGCTTCCACGCGTATAAACGAATCTTTTCAAGGCAGCTAGAAACGATTGTGTGGACAAATCTTTGACCAACTCGAGATGGATGGCCTTGGTTGTAAAGCATATAAACAGGCTAACGTAGCATTTTATTGGAGGGCGGTTTCGCACTTCAGATCGATAATGGAACGGCCCGCAGAAGTCCACTCCCGTAGTTAAAAATGTCCTACCCGGGTGCACTCTTTCTGATGGTAAACTTCCCATAATGTGCTTCATCAATTTAGGCTTGGCACGAAAACAGCGGATACATTTATCAACCACACGCGAAACGGTTTTTCTGCCCCCAATGGGCCAATATTGCAACCGTATAGATGCCAGTAATGATTGGGGCCCTGCGTGGAGCATTTGCTGATGAAAATGGTTGATTATTGAATCCGTTACCGGATGTCGCTTGGGTAAAATGATGGGGTGCTTCGCCTCAAACCTCAATGTGGAATGCTGCAGCCTGCCGCCAACTCGAATCAATCCATGCTGATCGATGAATGGATTTAGTGATCGAATGTCCGATGAACCTTCCACTTCCTTTCCGGCATCCAAAAGCCGATACTCCTTGTGTAGGCTTGCTCTCTGCATCATGCGAAGAATTAGAAAGGTTCCCTGCTGGATTTCCTTTGTGTTTAGTGGTCCAGAATATTTGGTACCGACAGGCCTCGAAAATCGATAGACGTACGCATAAACTCGTTGTAGCCTCTTAAACGTGTTAATAAACTTGC
>NW_016157372.1:331710-334437 GCF_001687245.7 Rhagoletis zephyria
CATTTCAGGCCAATAATATGAAGTAGAAATTTGCTTCATATTTTCCTCGTAACTCCTATGTGCTCTATTATGCGTTTGCTCAATTATTATTCCCTGATCTTCTCTATTTAATATATCCATGGGAAAATTTTTTGCATACAAAAATTTATTTGTAAATGTTTCTTTTAATTTAGCCTTAATTTCATATAGGTCCTCCGGTGTACAATGTATTCCAGTTACAATATTTGGTTGTAAAAATTCTTTTAGAATGGTCATTAAATTTTCGGGCGTATCATATTCAATAATATGCCTAGTTCTACCAAAATTAATGAGAGATTCATGTATTGTGAATCGTCCCTTACTAAGTAGTATCTGTTGTTTGAATTGATTCAATGGTTTCTTAGTCTCCTGAATTTGTGTATTATCAGAGCTTTCTGCTGAATGCTGCGTTTCTATGTCTGAAGAGTCATCAGTCATATTATTTAGGTTTTGTCTGGATAAGGCATCCGCGACTATATTAATTTTTCCTGGTTTATAAATCATTTTTGGAGCATATTCTTCAATAATAGTATGCCATCTTTTCATTTTTACATTAGGATTTCTTGAAGAGACTGCGAAAGTCAAAGGTTGATGATCTGTATGTATTTCTAAATCTGATACTCCATAAAGATAGTTTCTTAAAGTTTTTAATGCCCAAACTATGGCATAAAGTTCCTTTTCATTTGTTGCATAATTTTTTTCCGTTGAATTTAAAGTTTTAGAGATAAACGTAATAGGTTTCCCCTCCTGGCTTAAGACTCCACCTATCGCATCATTTGAGGCGTCAGTTGCCAGTATAAATTTTTTAATAAAATCTGGTTGATTTAATTCTACTTGGTTAATAAGTAATTGTTTTAATTTCTCAAAGGCTAAAATCGCATCTTGTTCTAATCGAACCTCGATTTTTTTAGACATATGTTGGGACACATGACCATTTTCCCCTGATAAATGTTTGGTTAAGGGTTTTGCTATTGCTGCATAATCCCTGATAAATTTTCTGTAATATCCAGTCATTCCTAGAAAACTACGTAGTTGGCGTACCGTTTTAGGCAATGGAAAATTGAAAACCGCTTCAATTTTATGCGGATTGGTTTTAATTATATTATTTGCAACAATTTATCCTAAAAATTCTACCTCTCTCTTGAAAAATTTTGATTTCTGTAAGGAGATTTTCATATTTGCTTTCTTAAGGACATTGATTACTTGATTCAAATGTCTTACATGATCCTCCAAATTACGTGAAAAAACAATTATATCATCAATATACACATGACAAAATTTCCCAATAAATTCTCTTAATACATCATCCATTGCTATTTGGAAAATACTTGGTGCATTCTTCAGTCCAAACGGCATTCTTAAAAATTCGTATTTTCCATTATNTATTATTAACTGAAAATGCTCAATATCTTCAGTTTTCATCAAAATTTGATGAAATCCAGATTCTAGATCAATTGTAGAGAAATATTGTGATTCTCCTAGATTCGAAAGAATAACGTTTATATCTGGTATTGGATATTTATCTGCAATTGTAACTTCATTTAATTTTTTGAAGTCTACTACCATTCTCAATGTTCGTGTGCCATCTTTATTAATACCTTTTTTTGGTACCACCCAAATTGGAGAATTATAAGGACTTTTACTTGGTTTTATAACTTAATTTTCCAAAAGATCTTCAATTTCCTTATTCACAAAAACATTTGCTGCTAAAGGATTTTGATATTGTTTGCTCCAAATTGGAGTATTTACGGAAGTTCTTATTTCCGCACGAATGTCCGTTCTAAAAGGAAGACTAATGTCAATTCCTGAATGAATAGATTAAATTTTTTCAAGAATTTCATTTTCTAAAATTCTTATTTCCCCTAAGTCTTTTGGTAAAGGCTTGTAATTCTTTTTAATAAAATTACCGGAATACACATCGGCTGGCGCTTCAAATGATTTTTCCTCTAAAGTAATTTTGTTTAAATATTTAATTTCATTGTCGGTAAATTCATCGACTGGCGTTGTAAGACTTTTTTGTCCCACAATTTTAACTTTATTTTTGTTGTCGGTAATTTCATCGACTGGCGTTGTAAGACTTTTTGGTCCCACAGTTTTAATTTTATTTATTTTGTTGCCGGTAAATTCGTCGGCTGGCGTTATAGGACTTTTCTTTTGTCCCACAGTTTTAATTTTATTTATTTTGTTGCCGATAAATTCGTCGGCTGGCGTTGTAGGACTTTTCTTTTGTCCCACAGTTTTAATTTTATTTATTTTGTTGCCGATAAATTCGTCAGCTGGCGTTGTAGGACTTTTCTTTTGTCCCACAGTTTTAATTTTATTTATTTTGTTGCCGGTAAATTAGTAGGCTGGCGTTGTAGGACTTTTCTTTTGTCCCACAGTTTTAATTTGATTTGTTTTTCCATTTTTTAATTCACTTTCATTTTTGCCGGGATATGCTTCGGCGGGCTGTTCAGATTCAGTTTCCGAACTATAAATTATTTCCTCCTTTCCGTTATTTGTTGTCAATGATTTATTTTTTAAATTTATTACCGCGTAAATTTTTTTTTTAAATTTATAACCTATTAAAAGGTCTGATTCCTAATTATCGATTTCATAAAATATTTGTTTAACANAAATTTTTTTTTTAAATTTATAACCTATTAAAAGGTCTGATTCCTAATTATCGATTTCATAAAATATTTGTTTAACACCGAATAAATGGATTAT
>NW_016157373.1:0-3708 GCF_001687245.7 Rhagoletis zephyria
TTCGGCTCCGCCCGAACTTAGACTTTCTTACTTGTTTTTATTTTCTTTTACTTTTAGTTGGCCTTGCTTTTTGTTTTTGCTCAATTTAATTTTTCAAAACAAAATATAATGATTTATTAAAAAATTAAATAAATTAATTGGTTAACATAATTAATGAGCACTAGCTGCCAGGGCTATCGGCTCTATAAAATAAAATAACTTAAATCTATACTTATTTAACATTTCATGGTGCTTTTGTAGGTTGGACGGTTAGATATCGGCTTTTATTCCTTTAATGAAGCAAGATATTGATTTTATGTTGTCTTTAGTGGGATTCTTAATTTTTCTTCAGGTAGCGGTTTCTAATACCGTCCAAGGCAGTACATTCGGCGAATATATGGGCCAGTGTTAATGTATTTTGGCAAAGCGAACACCTTGGTGCGGGTTCACCAGATAGGAGGTACTGGTGTGTGCTCTGGGTATGTGCGAGGCGGATACGGGAAAAGATTTCAATTTGTCTTCTCGGGATGTTTGTTGGGCACTTTGGACTAATAAGATCCGGATTAATTGCTTTGTAGTGATGGTGGTTGTAGTTATGCCATTCTTGCATGCTCTTATTGCGAAGGTGACGCCGAATGAATCGACGCACGTCCGTTTTTTCGGTTGTATGGTCTGCCGTTACGGGTAGGTTACTTGCGGATTTCGCTGCGTTTTCAGCTGCTTCGTTACCTTCAATGCCGATATGTCCAGGTACCCAAAGTAATTTGATTTTGTGGTGGTTTACGAGGTGACAGGTAATAAGGTCAATGGAAAAAAGGTCAATTGGCATTATTACCTTTTCAAAAGCGGAATAAAGTTAACAAAAATTTGGAAATAAAGTCATTGATGCTATTTCCTCATTCAAATGGAAATAGCGTCAACAATGCTTAAAGTATGTCGATTCATAGAAAAAAATGTTGTTCTTACAATAAACATTGCCCCGTAAGTGCTGTGTTTTAATAGATGAAAAAGGTTATTGCCAAATACTCAGTGTTGTGATATTACGAAGTGTAGAGTGTAGAAGTGATCCATAACTTGCAAATGCNAAAATGTTGTTCTTACAATAAACATTGCCCCGTAAGTGCTGTGTTTTAATAGATGAAAAAGGTTATTGCCAAATACTCAGTGTTGTGATATTACGAAGTGTAGAGTGTAGAAGTGATCCATAACTTGCAAATGCACATGTTTCGATTCCACAAAAATAAAGCGAACACTATTAAATTGAAGAAACAGTCCATGTTCAAAAACCCCGGAGGAACACTGAAAGAATTCTGTGTTTTAAATTAGCATATTTTGAATGAATTCGGAATGTCTAAGGTGGTAAAGAAACCAACCCTTCTATAAGGAAACAATTATAGAAAAATAATTTTCTTACACTGTATTCATGTCTCCGCCAGCAATTTGTGACGACATCATTTAAAAGCAGCTAAGGAGAACGACGACACTATTTATTAGATGGCACATTCAACGAGCCAATGTGCCAAAATGCGGGTATAAACAATTATTGATTATTTAATATTGGAACCGAGATCATATAAGTTAATTGATTGGTTTTCACACACTTTTGAAACACAAATTATATGCTTTTTTACTGCAGACAAGTTGTTGCCCCAAAACACAGCAGAAATCTTCCAATCAGGGCTGCCAACTATCCTTAGTTTTGAGGTGCCATATTGAGGATAAAAAAGGGCCAAAATGTGCAAAAAAAGGTGTCATTCCTTTTAATTATTCACATTTAGCAATAAAATAAAGCTACATTTTCCAAACAAAAGTGCAATGATAAAATAAGATAAACCAGTTGAATAGCCTTTATAAATTAGAAAATTTTAGTTGAGAAAAACACGTGAACGCAAAGCATTTGACAAAAATGTATTGAAATGTTTTTTTTTTTTACAAAAGTGCCATTTTGGCACTTTGTGCCAAATTGAAAAATTAAGTGCCATTTGGAATAAAATAGGGACAAATGGCACGGATTGAGCCAAGTTGGCATCCCTGCTTCCAATAACTTGCAAATATAAAAATGTGAAATATCGAGGGCTTGAATTCAGTAATACCCTCTATCTGCAATTTGCACAAAAACGGATTTGTGATTTTAGCGGCGTAGCGTGACGTGGGGTGCGCGCCGGTCGCGCGGGTTACGAGGAATAATTAATTAATTTGTCAGAAACTAACAGGTTCTGAGTAAAATTTTTACAGTAGTACTAATGGCTGTTCTGTTACAAACAAATCAAGTTACTAATGATGCAAATCGATGAATAAATAAAGAAGTAATGCGTGGTTTGTATGAGAAATGAGCAGGAAATAATGTTACTCATACGCCATGTACACCTAAGTAGCACGCATTTATGCTCATATTCCATACAAAGAATCTTTGCACATTTTCATTTGACCACTCATTACTTCTTTATTTATCCATCGATTTTCTTCATGGGTACATAACTGGATTTTTTCTAACAGAACAGGCTTTATTTAGCACAAAGGCAAAAATTTTACACAGAACCTGTTATTTTTTAAATTTTTCTTCTGTTAAGGTGTTTTTTTTTTAATATTTTCATAAAAAAAAATCTGGAATAACTAGTTAATTTGCAGAAACTATCAGGTATACGCCGCCGAGCCACGCCGCCGCCGCCGCCGTTTTTTGTCATTCCTCACGCGCCGCCGCCGAGTTACGAAAATATCGGCGCGGCGGCGGCGGCGGCATGTACTATTTAAATTTAAAGAAAAAAAAAATTGTTTAAAGTTTAGTTATTGGGGTAATTTATGTCGCTCTCAATAAATTTTTGCAATAGTCTTATCAACTCGAACCAGAATGGGACTTTTTGACCTACTGTTGAAAAAAATGGCTTATAGATGGTTAAAACTTCCACTAAAATATGAAGCGCCAAATTTTTCTAAGGAGAACCGAATGTAATGAAAAATAATACTAATGTTTACCATAAAGAGGGAACTTTTAACCCTGTTAGAAAACATAGCGATGCGAGGGAGCAAAACCTTCCTGGGGTTTGACCACCACTAAGGAATGCTAACGTAACGTTACGTGTCTACTAACCGACGACCATCTGCAAGTGTACCAGCACTCCAAAACTTTGGGATGATGTGACAAACACATGTAATAAAAGACTGTCTGTTACGATGTGGACCCCAGAATAAAATAACTTACGAATGTAAATATTAGCAAAAAAGTGTTTGTTTAAAATATTAAAAAAATACATAGAAAAATCAACTTGTCTTTGATTTATCTTCAATAATTGAGGAGTTAGATGCAAAGAGGCCGCTTCTATTAAAACTGCTTTCTGAGATATTGGAGCTAAAGTTTTTGATGTGTTATAAGTTTCTTGTTGTTGTAGTAGGTGTATAAAAAAATTTTTGTAGTATAGAAAAGAATTGCCTACTGCGGAAAAAAATCGTTAATTACCAGTATTCGACCCTAATTTAACTGTAATAAACGCTGTCGTCAAAAAATATTTTACCTATGTTTTTTTCTAAGTTATGCTATTTTTGGAAAAAATAAAGGAGATCATACTCTTGTCCAGTGGCCCAAATTATGCAAAAAAAAACTAATTTAAAAATGTAATTTTCATTTCGTAAAATTGTGTTTTTATACAAGTAATATTTAGTTCCTTCAAACGATGTATTCAATGTACATACATCATGAAAATTTTGTACAAAATTCCTTAGGCGCCGAACGCC
>NW_016157373.1:4376-6124 GCF_001687245.7 Rhagoletis zephyria
GTCTGAGGTATATACATACATACACACACGGATCTCTATATTCTCTACAGATCCGTATGTACTATTTAAATTTAAAGAAAAAAAAAATTGTTTAAAGTTTAGTTATTGGGGTAATTTATGTCGCTCTCAATAAATTTTTGCAATAGTCTTATCAACTCGAACCAGAATGGGACTTTTTGACCCACTGTTGAAAAAATGGCTTATAGATGGTTAAAACTTCCACTAAAATATGAAGCGCCAAATTTTTCTAAGGAGAACCGAATGTAATGAAAAACAAGTAAGAGCAGCGCTGTCTTCGGCTATGCCGAAGGCTTCATACCTTTCATGAACATCTGCAAATTTTACTTTGACAGATTACTGCTTTTGAATACATCTGCATACCTTCTTCTGTTCGCCCATCAATCAGCGCCAGACACTCAACATTTTAATTCAAGTAGGAAGTAACAGTATTTAAATTTAAAACTAATTCAATAATGAAGTAAATAGAATTATAATAATAGAATAATTGGCATGGCGAATGCCTAACGCTGACGAGTTGAAATGATAAGATTAGTAGCCTCATGGCTCTTTGAAATCTACCTTATGAGAAGTAGCGCCGGCGTTTCCAGACGCGCCGGCGTCGCCGCCGCCGCCGAATATTTTTGACGTTGACCACGCCGCCGCCGCAAAGCCTGTCGGCGTAAACCTCTAGTATACACGGTCTATGTAGAATTGTGTTAGCTTTCATTTGCCGTATATAGATTGTATAGATATTAAGCTTGTTAAATTGGTTCGTAAGATATACGCGATTAAGTGTAACCACTTTTTGTTTTAGGCTGAATAACGGTAAATTGAAAGTATCTTGAAAACCAATCCATAGAATAAAAAGCGTTGTAAAACGGAAGTTAATTTTCGGAATCGGCGGGCAATTCCTTACAGGAATTGGATGATGGCATCCATTGAACATTTTGGCTGCAAACCCGTGTAATTTGAATTTAATGTTTTTAGGGGTTGCAACTCTTCTCGAAAAAGTAAAACCTTTTTGCACATCTACAGCCTAAGTCCTTCAATTTGACACCTCATTTTTGAAAATCGAATTAAAGGTGCAGAACAGATGGCCTGGACAAAAATTCTCTTCGCGTATTACATATATGAATGTATTAAAGCACTGCAAATATACCAACAGAAATACTCTTCACACGTGTACCAGTGTTGATAATTGCATTTTCCAAATTCGTGTGAAAATGTAATTCAAATTGTAGAAAATTTTGATTCCTATTGTTTTTCTAATATGTATTTAGTTATTGTATAAAATTTGAATTTGATTATTTGTTCCTAATAAAGTACAAATAAATAATTGCTAAAAATTTAGAAACAATATTACCTTTATTTTATTAACATAAAACTTTACTCACTTTTACATCAGATATTAGGTTTGTTCGTCGAAAATCCAGCAAGAATTATCCAACACTCAAAATATCAGAGAGTAAGAAAAAATTCTCTCAAATTCACTCTCATGTTGAGAAACTTGCAAATTTCTGCACGAACGCAAATTTGCAGGAATTTGCAAGTTTCCCTGCCAGCTGGCGTCCACGGTTGCATTTCAAATATAAAAAATTTGTATAGAATTTTTAAAATTCTTTCGGATGGCCAAAAACAGGATATACATGTATATTTCTTGTTGTTCTGACTTTCTTTAACATACATTTCAATTTCTTCATCGTACTAGCTGTCGGGTTTCTTAAATCGACTCTGGTTGCAATTGCATT
>NW_016157373.1:7275-8604 GCF_001687245.7 Rhagoletis zephyria
CATAAAAAAATCGCTCGTGTTTATAAATTTTTAAATTTAACGAACTAATTTATTCAAATTATTGTAGACAAAAATGCAACCATGCGCCACAACCACATGTTTTTCGTGTTTGCAAATTCTTGCTGGCAAAATTTTTTCCAGCAAGAATTTGCAACTTCTCTCCAAGAGAACTGTCACTTTGCTCTCACAATTTTTGAGTGTTGGATAATTTTTTGGTCTGCACGAACATTGGCTGAAGGATGTGCAATCGATAACACTCCTTGAGCGATGTTGTATTTGTTTGAAAACAGTTGCTCATTTATAACATTTTTGATTGTTCTTACTTTTTCCCAAAACTCACAAATATTCCGTCTGACAACACTTTTTAAATCAAGGTGAGCAGCCCTAAATTCTGTATTGCTTTCTTCTATTCCGGCAATTTCACACTTCTGAAACAGAAACAATAACCCTGCAAAAATCGTTGGACCATGTAGTCTATTTGGGGTATATTGCAGTACTTACAAAAGTGTTCCTCTGTCATGCTGTAGCGGACCAACTCGTGTCTCTGCGCCAGCTTATTGTTTGTTACCCGATCACTGCTCGGGTTTTAACGAAATGTGATTGAAGTGGAGCATTTGAAAGCACATTTGCATGTCTGGCTGTAGCTGAACGTGTAGAGATGCTCGCTGTTATTTGTTAGCATGTCCCAGCATATTCGGGTTCGAATGCCGTCGGAGGCAACATATAATTTTCAATTTTTGTTTTTGGTTTTTATTAATTTCGAAAAAGCATCTGAGAAGTGAAGAACAAAACCGTGTACAAACGAAAAAATATAACAACAATGCCATTGTTAATATGTTGGAGTAGTTTTGTGCTACTCTGATGCAATGCAGGGATGGAGTATATGGTCCTGTCCTAGGACATCGCAATGTTAATTGGACCATATTTTTTATATGAATTGTGGTTAATTTTAGAGTACTCCATGGCCCTTAGGGAGTACTCTCTACATGCATGAATGGAGTAGTCGCGATTTTTGCAGGGAAGTGCTGGTTTCTCCAACTCAACTTAACTTAGTTCAGCCACTTTTTGGACTAAGTCACAAGTTAGCCTACGTTTTACACAGCTTATTCTTGACTAAGTCAAGAAAATTGGCTTAACTAAGTTAAGTTGAGTTGGAGAAACCAGCCCTAAGTGTATTAGTGGAACAATGATTTGCATATTGATTGATAATACATAAGAAAGGTTCAGTTTTGAAGCCCAAATTAAAACTTCGTCAATAAAACTAATTTTTTCTCCATAGTACGACAAAAGTTTAAACAAAATTGTTTTAGGTTTTTTTTTTTTTTTTTT
>NW_016157373.1:8616-101955 GCF_001687245.7 Rhagoletis zephyria
TTTTTTTTTTTTTTTTTTAATTTAAGAGTATCTTCCTCATTTAATTTTTCTTTGTTTTGGAAAATGAACAATTCTGCTTCTTCTGTTCTGAAACTCAACAGCTAATACTATGACGCAAACTGATTTTAGGCGCTATGTGAAGACAACTGTATTATTGTTGCTTTGACCTACTGAGTACGCAACAACGGCAAAACTTTACCCCCCATGAGTACAGTGGAGTTATGGTTCGACGATTCATCAGAGAATGGGAGCTTAGTGGAACGGTTCAGGAATAGAAAACTTTTAGAGAGTTTAAATAGACACCCCTATTGCGAGTGTCGACTAGTAGTAGATAAACTACTATTATTCGATTATCGATTTTACATGGTATTGTGAATTTCGATTTTTCGTTCAAAAAGCGACTGTCAATAGTTTTTAAAAAAAACAGTTGTAGAAGGCAGACTGCTAAAAAAAATATTCACACTCACCTATTGTATGAGAAAACGACCTTCAAAATACCATGGATAATCGAAAAATATGGTGAGAGCCTTTCGAATACATATATTTAATGCTTTGGCAATTTTTCTACTNTTTTTTTTTTTTTTTTAATTTAAGAGTATCTTCCTCATTTAATTTTTCTTTGTTTTGGAAAATGAACAATTCTGCTTCTTCTGTTCTGAAACTCAACAGCTAATACTATGACGCAAACTGATTTTAGGCGCTATGTGAAGACAACTGTATTATTGTTGCTTTGACCTACTGAGTACGCAACAACGGCAAAACTTTACCCCCCATGAGTACAGTGGAGTTATGGTTCGACGATTCATCAGAGAATGGGAGCTTAGTGGAACGGTTCAGGAATAGAAAACTTTTAGAGAGTTTAAATAGACACCCCTATTGCGAGTGTCGACTAGTAGTAGATAAACTACTATTATTCGATTATCGATTTTACATGGTATTGTGAATTTCGATTTTTCGTTCAAAAAGCGACTGTCAATAGTTTTTAAAAAAACAGTTGTAGAAGGCAGACTGCTAAAAAAAATATTCACACTCACCTATTGTATGAGAAAACGACCTTCAAAATACCATGGATAATCGAAAAATATGGTGAGAGCCTTTCGAATACATATATTTAATGCTTTGGCAATTTTTCTACTGATTTAAAAAAAAATTTCCGGCTGTCTAAAAAGGCGTTTGTAGATCTGCTGTCCGCTTCATAAGACCTGCTGCGGCAATGCACTCCAGCCAAATCTATTTCAAATATTTCCAAACTATGAACAGTTCAGCGATTTCGCGATCAGAGATTGTGCCAACTGAGTATTGGGATTTACTTTCAAAAGTGAAGCCATCCTTTCGAGCTGATGCTTAGTATTCACGACCTTAGACCTGCATGAAATTAAAAAAAAAAAAACATTGTTTAAAATTAGTGTCTAGTAGAAAACAAACAAAAATCATACATTTTTCACAATTTTCTCACACCGCTACAGCATCGAAAGCGAAATTCTGTTCGAGAGAAAATTCGACGAATCTCACATCCGATCATCGATAACCAGAGGGCCATGGACTCCACACAAAAGCTTGTGTATTCAAGCCTAGTAGTCTGAAATCCAATTGTTTGTAAGATTTTGAAGACTGAAACGGACTGTATCATCTTATCTTATATAATTACGGTGACCATCCGTCCTGTATTATACGGGACAGTCCTTCTTTTTGACCCATTGTCCTGTCAATTTATTTATTTTATACGGGAAGCCAAATGTTCTGTATTTCTTTTAATGTCCCGTATTTGTCCCATATTCGGCGTTTCGATGCCTTAACAGCGCATTAAAATGACATGCCTATGAACTAGTTTTAAGTAATGTTGGTATATGATCGTAAATTTCTCCACAAACAGCTCTTATTTTCTAATCTAGATGCCTGTGTTTCTATTCGAGGAATTGACACAGTGACCAAAATATAAATTAGCAAGGTTTGAGTATTTGTCCTTAGTTTATTTAATGTTTATTATTTTTTACGAAAGTAAAGCTCTTTTCCTAAGAAAAAACATATAACACTAAGAAAAAACGCTAACACCAGGTGCCTAAATCCATTTTATTGTTTTGTTTTTGTAACAGCATACAAATTCCCCAAAAACTTTTTGGCTAGTGTTGCTGGAGGGACAGTCCTTGGGCAGATATAAATCTGGGTCATTCCGGTTACGTAGACCCGAAGCTCGGCCTAGTCTGATGGATCCTCCGGACAATGCTTCCGGAGCCATTTGTGGACTCTGCATGACTTACAATCTTGCAGAGGTGGCAAAAGAACTTTACCATTGGCTACAGAGCGTACCCACCATTTTTGCACCAATAAAATTTTGTTTTATATAAATACAAACATACTAGTCTCCCCTCTCACTGAATTATTTTAATACAAAATTTCTAACTTTGTGCAAAAAACTATCAAAATCTCTGAAATGTTTCACCAAAATTTAAAACTCTTTAATTAGAAGCTTTAGAAAAAAAAAAGAAAGAAAGAGAAAGTTTTGTACCTCATTAAAATTGAATATAATAAAGTGCTGCTCATTTGCTTCTCTTTTAAGAGAATGGTCGAACATACTTACTTTGTATGAAAAAAATTCGCAATATCGTTAACGAAAAAAATTGTCAAAAAATAACGGTAAGTCTTAGCGACTTCAAAATTGCACTTTATTATACTAAAATTTAACAATTTTTTTTACAAATTTTGCGGGGTAAAAATCTCGAGAAAAATTTCCTATAAATTGGTGATGTTACTAAAGGGATGCTGTTTCAGGGTTAATTCATCTAGGATCATTGAAGAGGGCTTTAAAATCTGTTAAAGCTGGATTATGCAAGACTTAGACTTGACTTACCTAGAAACTTATGGGTCCATTATCGATAGCAAGCGAACTTCAGTTGCGTTGCTAGTTGCCAAAACGATATTACAGATGGCAACTTGCAACTTTCAACTGACAACTGCAGTTGCTACGAAGTGTGTATACAGGCAACTAAATATTTGTAGTTGCTGGGAAGGTTTTTGGAGCGTATTTAGGAGTGAAAATTGAAAAGTTTGTCAAATATTTTACTTTTTAATAATTTGAACGATATTTACATTTTGCAATGCAGTTTTCTTTTACAGAATATGGTGAAAATAAAAAATAATAACTTGAAATTTTAGTTCCCGTTGAGTACGCCCTTTTGGCGAAACAAAAGCGAACACATATTTGCAAGTTTTTTTCCTTTATCAACTGAAGCACCTCTTAAAACTAACGACAAACCAAGTTTTCCAAATTGAAGTCATTGCTGTGGCACTTCCTTCTGCGAAAAATCGAAGAGGTGCGCAAGCTTTTATGAGGGGAGGTATTGAAGTTGAACAAAGTGGTTCATCTGTTTATTAACCAACCAATTATACTACAGCTTCTTTTGGAAGTGCTCAATATGCTGTTAAAATGAACACAAAACGATAATAAAAGAGAAACCTTGAAAGCATTAACTTTTGCTTACAGTGCACACGGTAGCTCTAGAGGATTGGAATTATCCTTCAAAAGTCGCCTGATTGAGACCGCGTTCATGCACTTCTCTTCCTTTTAAACAAATAATTATGATGATTAGCTTTACTGCTGTTTTTCATTTAAAAAATCTTTATATTAATAATTTAATTTTACTTGCACAGCTTGTATACAGCCACTTGCTGGTTGTCGAACTGTCATATTGCGATTATCGATAACTATACAGCAACTAACGATAGTTGCCATTCGTAATACAAATTTTCTTTCCAGTTGCGTTGCCAGCTGCCAACCGAACCGTGGTTGCTTTGCTATCCGTAATCGAGCCATTAGAAACAATTACTCAGCGCGTCACCTATTACTTTTTCTCCTTGTTTTGATTCTCAGGTATTGTATTTGTACACGTAAAATTGTAAACTTTTAATTTGTTTGTTTTGAAATTAGGTAAAAAATTACAATTAAAATAAATGTATTTACGCGTTCAAATTGTTTTTTTTTTAATTTTTTCCCCGTCTTTATTTGAAAGTTTGTTTTTCGATTGCCAGATGAATTGCATATAAGAAATCCGAAATCTATAGTTCTCCCAGTTTCTAAGTCAAGCTGTTTTTTTTTTTTTGGGTAACTACATACACGCGCTGCTCATTTGCCAGATATACCATGATACAAAAAAGAAGGTAGTTTCAATAAACAACTTTTGACGGATAATAAAATTTTTTGAAGTTTCATAAATTGTGAGTATTATCATCGGCCTTGCCACTTTGATAATAATAAAACAATAAATCGGAGTATTTTCCTTCCCATATTGAAGTCTCTAAGTTATCGTATGCGTTAATATCATGAAGCAGACATTCGCACAAAACAAATTGAAACACAAAGACTTGATTTTGAATATTTTTTCGAATTTTTATTGGTAATCAAACAACCGTCAAAGTTTACTCCAAATGTTCAATGTGGACGATTGTGTTTTCCAAAAAGCTCTTTTTCATTTAACAAGTTAAACGGGGCCAATTTGAACGTAGTATAAACGACGATATGTAAGTATAATTTTGATCACTTTCCTCATGCGTTCTGAACCCTAGTCATCAACCCCATTTTCGAAATTATGTAGGCGGTATAATTTTAAAGTCCATCATATTCCATATCTTTGAATGTACTGATAAAATCTGCTGCTTTAAAAAAAATATTTTTTCTAGTGATCAGTCAGAATGAATTTGTTGAAATGTCATAATTTTATTAAAAGTCAAATGGTTAACAACAACAACGATTGTCATTAAATGGAACTACCTTCTTTTTTGTATCATGAGATATACAATTTTCAAGTCAAGTCAAATCTGAGTCTTGCATAACTGAGCTTTAAGTTTTTGTGAAATTTTTTTTTTTCCCGTATTCGGCTCCCATAAATATGGTCCCCGTATATATAATGTTTATCACGACCTTTGGAAAATAAAATTAAGTTCCTTGTCTAAACCACATGCTTAGATAAAAAAAAAGCTGACATCAAGTCTTATTTACATATACTATTTTTAGTTTTTGAACTACTGTATGTAACTACATGTACATATAAAGCAATGGGCCGTATTTATAAAACCTAAGCAAATGCTTTTTCTTAAAATTCCAGACCTTTTACTTAATTTGTTCAATAAATTTAAGTGAAAGGTATGAAATTTTAAGAAAAAGCAGTTGCTTAGTTTTTAAGCATACGGCCCGATAAGTTGAAGGCGTAATTAGCGGAAAAACTACAATATGAATAAGCACACCTATTTTTTGTTGTGTGCTTGTCACGCCCGTGATGGTGCCTGAAATTGTTATAACTAGTTTTGATAAAATATATATATATATTTTTTTTTTTTTATATTTAGTTAGCAACACGATATCTATGTAATTGGCTATGTTGGTTGAAAATTTTTCCCGTCACTGTGAAGTGAGCCATATACATATGTATATGAACTTGCGGATGAGTATTATACTTAAATATTGCATTACACGGTGCAACAAATTTAAGCCAGCATGGACTAAGCCCACAGCATGGCAATAAATTTGTATGCTTGAGCCAAAAGAGAAAAATATTCTCCATACCCAAATTCGCAAAAAACACTTTCTGTAATATTTTGGAACACTCTAAAATTCTAGGGTTATATATAATCTATAGCGTATTCAAAAATGTGCGACTTCCGTCTTTTGTTGCGATGTCTATGTAGTCATATGTACATACATACATATCGCTCAATTACTTCAAAAGTGTCATAACTCAAAAAACCAACACTCGAGATAAACGGCATTAAAGCTTTGGATTTTGAGGTCATTCCATTGTGACTAGTGGGTCATTTGGAATGTGATCAATTGTGAATTTTAACTATGTCGTTGGAACTTATACAACAGCGAAAGATATTTTTTAAAATTTTTATAAAATTGCTTTAACAGAAACACCGAACGATTTCTTAGTTTTATGTAACTATCATTTCAATGAATGTGACTGGTGGGACACTGAAAAGAGCTCTATTTTACCACTGTGCACTCGAAAGATGAATTTTAGCCAAAACACTTAATTTTCACGAACGATGTATTTGTGTTGTAAAATATGAATTGATAGGTTAATGAAATGTATTCATGTAAAAAGAGGTTACTGCTGAAATAGAGATAATTAGGGCATATTTAAATTTATGTCGTTTTCCTCTTTTCAATGGAATGACCCTTTACATATACTCCCATAGTAAAAATGAATACATATTTAAGGGATTCACAAGACGTGTTGTATTAAAGCTTTAACAGACGGANTCCCATAGTAAAAATGAATACATATTTAAGGGATTCACAAGACGTGTTGTGTTAAAGCTTTAACAGACGGAAGCGTTGATTCGGACTAACTCGGACTTAATCCGGATCAACTGCAGCTAATTCCCGAGTGGATCCTGCCGTCTGTTTATGCTTTTAACCGTCGTAAAATCTTAATCTCAACATTTTTTTATGTAAAATAAACCGAAATGTTTTTAAACTGATAAAAAATATATAATTAGCCCCTCTTAAAACCATTTTAACCGTTATTTTACATAAACAAATGTTAAGCTTTAAGCTCTACCCAGAATTACAGAGGACGACGGTAAAGCGGTCGGCGGTAAGTTCCCAATTTGCCACAGGCTGAAGACGACGCCGCTCTGGTGAAGTCGTTTGGGTGAACTGGAAACGAAGTGGTTTTTTCCATACAAAATTCAACGTCGTTCCGACATCGTTTTTTCTCGTCGAATCGAAGTCGTTGCGACGTTGGTCTGGTGAAGTCGTTTGGGTGAACTCGAAACGAATCCGTGTCTTCGAACCCACAAGTTTTTTGAGGAACCTTCGGTCTGGGTTGGACAAGTTCCACGCCCACATTATTATATACATAAGTATAAATAAAAGTCATTCATTTGGAAAGTACACCGTTTTTATTATGACAATTTTTTATTATGACAGAATATGGAATCCACAATGTACACTTGTACTCAGAAAATTCAGCCACCTACATCTTTTTTTTTTTCAGTGTTCATAATATTCTTCATATTATATTTTTATACTTTTTTTTTATAAAGGTACAGTTCACTCTATTGGCCTTATTAATAAAAAAGTAAAATTTGTGGGTATGAAGTCAGGGGAGTCGTTTTTGCGGCCCGCCGGCGAAGTGTGCTTTTCATCCGACGGCGAGTTCGTCGGCGAGTCGTTTACGACCGTCGCCGGCGAAACAATTGTTCACCAAAACGAGTCGGAAACGACGTCGTTTAGCAACAAGAACGATAGAATACAAGATTCCCGCAGAATGTCATTTGTGGCAACGGGTAAACAAAGAATATGGCGTAGAACAATGAGTTGAGAGTTGTGAATTTGCAGTGAGAAAACGCGTTTTCTTCACGATTCACCAATTTTTCAAGCCATCTTTGAATATAGCAAATTAAGCACAACGTTAACAAAATATATACAACCACTCTTCCTGGTGTCTAAATTGTATGGCGTCTTCGTGGGGAAACAAAAAAAAAACAGCATTTGGGGGCTTTATCCCTACGGCTGCTGCAATTCAACACACGACACGACATTTTTATAAGGTTTTTATTACAAATAAAACGTTTTTTACTATAGAACGCACAAATTACTTCGATTTTTCACTTGAAAGTACACAATAAGTTTGCAATACGTTCGCACTTGTTTCTAAACAAAAAGTTTGTTTACGTATTGCCATAAACGTCAAAGTCGGCAAAACCAAAGTAGCGGTTTCGGGAATGCGCCACCTTCAGTTCATTACTCCATGGTTTAGCAAATCGGGTTAGCAGCTGAACAGTTGCCGCAGTGGAATCAGTGATGGAAAAGTAGGCACAATTGTGCATTTTTGGCACTTTCATTCACATGGGCACTTTTGGCACAATTCATCCTGTTTTGGCACAATCATAAAATACAGAAATTTAAAACAAAAAGGCCACTATATAACAAAAAATCACAAACCACATTATAGATTGAAAACATACAAAAAGTGAAAATTAAAAGCACTAAAAACTAAAATAAGGGCCGTGAGAAATATTTACAAACCGCTGAATTCTATTGTGAAAACGCAGTACGAAAAGTAAGTTTTCGCAACAACAGGCTTTTAATTCAGTATTTTTAAGAAGATTCTAAGTTTGCAGTTTTATAGTCCATTAAATAAAAGTGCAAGTTTCTGCAATATCCCGATGATTTTTGATATTTTTTTCTGACGGTGTCATACATTTTCATCCATTACAAAATTTTCGAACACACTTTATATGGAAAAAAATGCATGCAATTGAAAACTTGGAATCTCCTTAAAAATTCTGAATTCAAAGTTTGTTGTTGGGAAAATCTACTGAATTTTTATAATTTTTTTGCAAATTTTGAAATGACGATTTTTGTGCATATATTGTGTTTATTAAATTATGAATTAGACTTTTACACCATGTTCATATTACAGCATAAATTACTTTGTTCCGGCCAAATTACTTCACATAAAACAAGTGCGTCCAGACTAGCTTTCATGATTTCTATATACCCTTCATTAGCAGGTGTACGTAGGAGTGTATGGCTTGTACTTGATTTCAATTAAAATGGATGCATACGTCTGGGCGTTTTTTTCATTAATTTCCTCATCAGTGGAAGCTAAAATAAATGACAACAACCTTTTTTCTTCGTTCGGTTCTTGATTTATGATAAATTATCTCATTTCTACTTAATTTATTGACAGATTTTACAAGGCGAGATTACTTTATTTCAGCATGATTTATATAAATTACGAATGAGCCGTAAATTACGATAATGGGAACATGCTTTTATATAAAATTCATTCGAAAAATAATCAATGAACAAAATAGGCGAAACTGGTCACTCTAAGGAATCCTTCATAAAGGTGATTTACTGTAATAATTTAGCAAATAAATTATTATTATATTACTTCAGTGTATTTTAAAAATAGTATTTCTAAAAATATATTGTTCTTAAAACGCTTTAAAAAATTTAAATTTGTGGCACTTTCATCTTGTTTTCGGCACTGTTTTTGAAGACGATTTGGCACATTTTGAAATTTTTAAATTCCATCCCTGAGTGGAATCCCTCAGAGTAAACACAATTGCTGCGCACGACGGCTTCCGACAGTAGTATTTTGATTTGAAAATTATCATTAAAATGAAATATTTTTTCACTACGTGCGCGTATGCAGATTTTATGGAAATAGAAATGAACGAAAGCATTGGAAAACTTGTGAAAATAATAAAAATTACTACAATCAACACTCAAGCAACATTGAGCCGTCCCCGCTATGCGGTAAAAATAGAAATAAATTTAAATCAACCGAAAAACGTCGGCGGTAACAAGGTCGTCGCCGCAATTATGCGCCATTCAATATGCCTTTTTGGTTTTTAATTTTGACAGCAGTTAACTGTCGTCCGCTGCAATTCTGGGTAGAGCTTAAGATTTTACGACGTTTAACACGTTTTGTGAATCCCCTAACTTTGTTTTAGTGAGATACTGCCCAATAAACATTGTGGCGAACGTTCGAAAATGACCTTCGATATCCAATGTGCATATCGAACTGAGAACGAGCTCATAATCAACCTTAGTATTCCAACGTTCGTAGTATATTGGAAATACACTCGAGATGGGTTCGAAAAAAAATTAAAACCATAGTAACAAGAAAGTGAAATCCAGCTCATTCTCGAGGGGAAATAAAAGAAAATCACTCTGTCTTACTAAAATTTCAATTCGATAATAGGCTGGATTTCGAATTCATAACGAAGCGAGAATACATTGGATAACGAAGGTTCCTGGAAGGTTTGCTGGAGAATGGTATAGTTCTCGAATCGAATACTA
This sequence comes from Rhagoletis zephyria, assembly GCF_001687245.7. Taxonomy (NCBI): domain Eukaryota; kingdom Metazoa; phylum Arthropoda; class Insecta; order Diptera; family Tephritidae; genus Rhagoletis; species Rhagoletis zephyria. Next base: position 18,434 of record NW_016157373.1, read on the forward strand.
ACCTATGCCACATTTGTCATCGAAGGTGAGACTTGAAAAAAAAAAAATTTATTTTCCAATCATTTTACAATTGTTAACCAATCCCAATGTTTAGTGGGTGGTAATCGATAGAGCTATGAAATTTTTACAGAACATAGAAGATAAAGGTAATTTCTGGTTACTTAGCTAAATTTTTGAATTTTTTGAGTTGTGACACTATTGAAGTAAATGCGCGATAAGTGTGAATGTAAAATTGAAATTTGTGTGTGTAGTAAAGGCACGATTTTCCAATATTTTCGCTTTTGTATTTTTATTTCTCTTCAGTTATAATTCATAAAACTATATTTTTTACCACATCTGCTCAAGTCACGAAAAGTTTATTTTCGATACTTATTCTAAAAGCAAGTCATTTGCACTTTTTAATTGAATTATTTATGTGATATTCATATTTTACTTTACTAAAAAAAATCCAATTAAAAATAGTATTCATATTTTATGTAAATAGTATATCGTTACCCTGACATAGAGAGGCTCTATCTAACATTTTAATTTTTAGGCAAAATAATTTTAAATTTTAATAAAACGTAAAGTTCTTCCTCGGCGAATTGCTTTCAATCTCGGTTTTTCAACAAAGGCTGTATACAATTTAATACTGGAATAATTATTTTCGAATTCTATTAGATTACTAATTATGTAATAAAATGCAGACTTTTTAAAAAGCTAGATTTCGAAAAAAAAAATTTGTTTGTGCCCTTCTACAATAAGGTAACGTTGTGTATGTATCTGCATACAATATGTACATATGTACATATGTATATATGTATGTTTCTTTTGAGATTCATTATTGTGTTTATTTGAAAACAAAAAGCAACAGGTGGGTTCCCATTTTCGGAATCGAAAACATTTTTCCATTTCTTTTAAAGCCCAAAATACAATAACGCAGTGGCAGTGACAGCGACAGTTTTTCGAAATCAGCTGTTTTTTAGACAGTGTGGTGTCCAATGAAGCGACTCACAATACAGCAGTGCCAGCAAGCAGTACTGCTCAGTTTAGCCCAAATTCTAAATTTAATGCCACTGCGTTGATCGCAGCAAACTTCGCATGCTGAATTTGACATAAATGAAACACAGCCAACATCTGTTGATGTCACTGAAGCCTAAAAGGCAACAACAAAAATGTAAACAAACAAAAGGGAATATCAAAAAAAGCAGTCACTGACAACGCCGTATTGTGTTTGCTACAGCAGTGACTGCCAATAGGAGTGTTCGCTAAGCAACTGCCAGTAAGAATTACCCAGAAACAAAATTCACAGAAAAAGGTATCTTACTCTCCCATAGAGAGAAACTTACTGAGTTTTGCGCGAACAGGAATTAGCAAACATTAGCAAGCTTCACTGCCAGCTGGCGTCCACGGTTGCATTTCGAGCATAATAAATTTTTTAAATTATTTCAGGTGGAAACCAAAACAGGACCTATACGTATATTTCTCCTTATTCTGACTTTCTTCAACATACGCTTCAATTTCGTTGTGGAAGTCACTGTCGGATTTCATATATCGACAGTGGTGTCGGGTGCGTTCCGATTACGAATACAGCTTTTTCAGCCGAGTACCTTTCAAATGTTTGGAATTAATTAAATTAATTGAATAAACAAATATTTACATACTTTTTTCATTAGTAAATCGCAACAAGATAGTTAATTTTTAAACTTAACGAACTCGTTGATTCAAATTAATGTTGACAAAAAATGCAACCGTGTGCCACAATACTGCTTGCAAATTCTTACTGGCAAAAATTTTCCCAGCACGAATTTGCAAATTCCCCTCCAAATGAAATATCAAAATTGTGCTCTCTCCTTGCAAGTTTTACTGGGTTTTTGGCTAAACGAACACGATTTGGTAACAATTGGTACCAACTTGTACAAATTTGTTGCATAGCGAACACACCTAATATTAGCAGTAACAGCTGATTTTAAAAACTGTCACTGCCACTGCCACTGCGCTATTGTATTTTGGCCTTAAAATTTGGCCCGAAAATTCGTAATTCGCTTAATTTTTTTTGGCCAATTATATCTCTTGCTGTGCGAAATTCGAATATACTGTTTTGTTATTATATTCTGATTAAAAATACCTACAAACCACGGACGGTAATGATTATGAGTAAAATAATTTAGGTCATTATTTAATCATTATTTTATTAATTTTTATTTTTTCGCTTAAAATTAATAATTATTATTGAGTTTTATATTTTCGCTCAACGAAAATAATTAGTTGATTTTTATTTTTTCGATCACAAATAATGATTATTTTATAATTTTTATTTTTTCGCTCAGAGATAATAATTATTATAGTTTCATTTGCCCACTTACGATTATCTATAAAATTTAAAAGGCCATACAGACGCCACCAGATGAAATTTTCGGCCTGAACATTTTGAGACTTATTCCTTTCATTAGGATGTCGCTACCTCTGAAAACGAAGCGTCGGAAATCGTGGTGGTAAACCATTTAAATTTTTTGAATAATCATTATTCTGCCCAAGAAAAATCTGTTGCGTAAAATATTGCAGCCGATTCTTATAGGACTTTTCCCGCAGAATCCAAATCTGACCGTAAAGATATTGCAATAGCTCTAGTTTTCGAGCAACCAAGATTTAAAGGTGGCGTAAAACGCGTTTTTGGACATTTTCGAGCCTCTGTAAAACAATAAATTGGTGCAATATATCTGTCTGAGTGGGCGGATATGGATATGAAAGCCTAAACACTGCCCCTTACTACCCAAAATCAAAAAAATTGTGGTCCGGACAATGAAAGCAATTGGAAACAGTTTTTTTATACGAGTACGCACAATTTTTTTTTAACTCTGGTTTTGCCTGTTTGTCATCACTTATTTTAAATGAGCCTGAGGCGCTGAAAATTTCTGAAGAAGTTCAAATTGAAGCTCAAACTTCATCTAAGAGAACATAACAGGCCAACAAAATTTAAAATATTACAGCCGATCCGTATAGGATTTGTCCCGTAGACACCGAGTCTGATCATAAAAATTTTTAATTGGCTATAGTTTTTGAACAATTTAGATTTAAAGGTGTCCTCCTCATCTTCATTTCCATTGCTAGAGTCAGTGTCCGTTCTGTATTTGGTGACTAATCTATGAAACCTCGAGTTGTACTTCAAAGATCTGTACAAAAATTTATACAGTGTGTGGATAAATGTTTAACCATCATTTTTTGATTTGAGTATTAAGGGCAGTGTTTAGGCTTTGATATCCTCCCACATAGACATATATATTGCATCAATTTATTGTTTTACAGATGCTCGCAAATGTCCAAAACGCGGTTTTCGGATTCTATGGGAAAAATCCTATAAGAATCGGCTGTAATATTTTAGTCGACATAACATTATTTAAATTTAATTGGCCTTTGTAATCATTATTTATGATCGAATAAATAAAAACGAGCAATAATAATTTCCATTGAGCGAAAAAATACAACTCAAATATTAATTATTATCTTTAATCTTTATTGGTTAAACTCGAAAAATAAAAATCATTGCAAATTACAATATTACAATATTATTACNAAATACAACTCAAATATTAATTATTATCTTTAATCTTTATTGGTTAAACTTGAAAAATAAAAATCATTGCAAATTACAATAGAACGTACGAACACAAATACGACCATTACAACTTGTTGATTTTTTTGGTTAAAATTTACAAATGATTATTTTCCGTTCCTGTTACAAACCTAGGAGAGTGCAGCGTGTTTGTGTAAATTATTCACCGTTTCGACACGACTTAGCCAATGTAAGTTTATCGAAGTGCAATTGTAAAATTGTTTGCGTGAAAAAATGAAGGAGGTAATGTAAGAAGAAAGCCATGTGTTTGAAGTGTGTTAATAAAAGGGAACACGACTAGATGACTAAGTACTACAGTTAATATGTGTATGATTGCATACAAGGTCGTTAAAGGGTTAAAAAAATGCATGTGAATGGGTTAGTTTACGATTTAGTCTACGATATTCTTAAGGTTTTGGTTCAAATAGTATGATTTTGAAGTCGTCTTTAATTTCGCACAGAACAGTGATTATTTGACCTATTGTGCAGTGGAATAAAAGTTGCGTGGCATTTATGTATGTTAACTTCATTTCTTAAATTAATATTTCCTCATCTCATCTCGTTTATGGGAACCAAAATGTGTCAAAACAACAAAATAAAAACTTGCGAATACAGGAACGGCCAAAACGAAAAAGTAAAAATTATGTCAAAACGCAAAAGTAAATGAAAATGGGAGCACAACTGTTACATTAACTACAATGGTATTGAGCTTGTACACTTGTATGTAGGTATTTATGTATATTAAAATTAAGACCAAACGTTTTACAACGGTGCTCAGAAGCTTACAGTTATACAATGTTCGAGCGATGGATTTTATAAAACTAGAAAAGTCTTCCGTTCTTTAACATGTTGGCCAGATTTTTCGACTGTTTCCAAATATACATTAAAAAAAAAATTCTACGTTATTAGTACTATTTATACTAAACTCTTTGTTTGAAGGAAAACTGTGTATATAACTTTATGACTTAAAACATTCCTTATAGGTCACACAGTTCCAAAAGTCCATGAATGTCTATATGTCTATCTAACTACTTATTATTTATTGTAAATGTTGTATACATATACATACATATAATAAAATAATTATATATAACTATACATTAAATTATTAAAACATCTTTTTTAGATATTACTCTTTTACTTTTTCAAAGACTCATTTATATCTTGGGTAGATTTTTTGTAAATATGTATAGATCATTATATTTAATTTTTGTTATTGGTTCTAAACACCAATTTTTTCGTGTAAGGCTGACGGCAGAATGCACACATCACGGTGAATATAAATATGTATCATGTACCATGTCAACTACTCGTTTACCGGAACAGAAATTATCGTGCACTCTGACGTTTTGTATAAAACCATATAAGAGGAATATATAAATATTACCGCGTCTCGCGGCAGTCCAAATGTTAATTTAATATATATTTGATTTCTCTTTATAATAAAAATATATTTGTGGTCATAAGCAATAGTCAGCCAAGTCGAAAAGCATACCTTCTATAAAACCTCAATTATATTTAAGTATAGAAGTCTTATATATATTAGGACAAATTGAATTCAGTATTAAGGATTGTTACTCGTAAAATCCTAATAAACTAATAAAATATTTGTTAACAATGTAGTTATTAGATACAATACCAAATAAGTGCTAATCGCAAAATGTAATACATATGTATGTATTCACATTAGACTGTCCCAAGAAACCCACAGTAGTTTTTTGTAACGAATATCCCCTCATTTATTGGTTTTGTCATAAAAACTATCCAAATAAAATTATATGCAATTCGTACCACAGCAATCCGTGCCAACTTGCAGTTAAAGTTATCATAATAAGCTTTGTGCAGTTCCCGTGTTTTGTTACCTTACTCATTTTACTTCTATATAAGGCGGTATTACTATACCCCCTACAGAATTAGGGCATAATATTTAGTAAACCTGCGTTTTTAGTTTTTTACCAGGTAGTCTGGATTTTTTCCTCGCCCTTCCTTTGTGCTATGTATAGAAGATAGTAATTTTAAATAGGTGGCAACCCTACTCAAAAAACTTAAAGCTTTTGTACATGCGAAGGCCATGCACTTTCATTTGGTATCATATTTTTTTATCCAACGAACGGTGAAGATCTTATAGTTTTTAAACAGGTGGTAACCCTACTCAGAAAAAAAAAACATTATTACACATCCAGAGGCTAGGTCTTTTCGTTTGACAGTGACGGTACAGAACTGATGCCTACGCTTATTATGATTGGATATTGTACTTTTATTAACAGATGGCAACCCTATTCAAAACAAAAAGATTAGATCTTTTCTAAAGGCCAATCCCTTTCATTTGACACCTCATCTTTTGTAATCCAACGAACGGTGCGGATCTTATAGATTTTAGACAGGTGGCAACCCTATTAAAGTTCTAAGTAAAAAAAGATCCCTCTCCTATCGATACAGAGTATATTAGAGAAAATGTCGTCAAAATCCGTTCAGTAGTTTTCGAGATTACCGCGAACAAAGAATTGCGACTTTCCTTTATACTATGTATAGATTTCAAAAAGTTTACACAAAACATGGATATATGGGTATCAAATAAAAAATAAAAAAATCAAACCAAGATTAATTATAACCTTTGTTTTTAATTATCCTTTTGGAACATGCCAAAAATGTCATTTAAAAATATTATCCTTCAAGATTTTTAATTTCGATCGTAGTTTAATTTAAATTCTATTAATATATAAAGGATACAAATTGCAAAGGATATTAAGGTATAATTAATTTTTTCGATGTACTTGGGAGAAATCCTGCCGTCCTATTAAAAATTTAAAGATGCAGATTTACCAGAAATGCGCCAAAATGTGGAAAGCATATCGAATTTTTCGCATTTCGTCCATGATTAATTCAAGTTATTAACTAAAACTTCAACTAAAAGTCGGCACAGGTTATTCTTTCCCTACGGCCATAAAACTTCATATATAGGCTATTTAGGCTAAAAAGCACAAATATAGAGGTTATGCTTGTCAAAATTTGGGACAGTCTAATGTGCATACATATATGTACGCATTAAAAAAAATATGTGTGTTTATGAGAAAAAATGATTTATTTTTTTTTTATTTAGATATGCAGAGTTCTAAAAATGGTTGAATATTCGCTTATCTTTACTTTAGCTCTTTTAGGAAAAATATATTAGGAAAATCATTTTACTAAGTAACATTAAGTTGGATAAACAACTAACCAACTTTGACTTAAGCCGTAATGGTTTTTAATATAATAATCACTTTTTGTAAAAGTACGTTGGAAATATGCAGTCTTACTAGGAGAATAACGGGTAAAAAGGCTCAATTCTGTCTTAAATCGGCTTATGCGACTCTTAATTTTGACCACAGATACATATATTTGAATTCGCTTGATGTGTTCTAACTCTAAACCTATAAAAAGCCTATAAATTTGTTTGCTATCGTTCTTAAAATGTCCAATGCTAGCTTAGACCAGCGGCAGCGCTAACATGCTTTTATCATATCTAACTCATAGGCACGAAATTTTACGACATCCGATTTCATGTAGGCAAAGATGCCTAATGACACATAGAACTTTGTGCAAATATGTATGTATGTACCTAAATGCATTTTTTTAATTTTTAGCTGCCTAGCGATTCAAAACTCACCTCAACCTACATATATAGGTATATCGGTTATCATTGGTAGCAAAAAGTTAATTTAAGAGCATAGCTGCTAATTCTATTATTTACCTTCTTTCTTCATAAAAATATATTTATCGCAAACGAATCGCCGTATTTAATGAATCACTGTCTGTCAAAGATCAGTTTTGTGAACAAATAAAGGCACACTAACACTGCCGTCTGTCTAATCTGCAAGGTAATTCACAAAGTATTCCCATAGGACAAGAGGTTTAATTCGTAACTGATTTCAATAATACAGCACTCTTTTGGACAACATCAGTTATTCATCAGCACCTCTCTCGTATACAATACTTTACGCGGCCTTGTGAAAAACCTAAAATGCATAAACCTTACGCAACTATCAAATGAAGCACTCAATGCTTGGACAGGTTCAGCGGCACATCTGTAAAAAAAGGAAACAAATAATGAATTTAATTACAAATTACTGAAAGTTTATTTTTTTATTTTTTTTTTTATTTATTTATTAAAGCTTATACAATGTTATTAACATATGTACAACCTAATCATGCAGCGCTAGCATCAGAGGCTATCAGCTAGTTTATTTTTAAATAATATGTTTATGCTTATGTATGTATATCTGTGGAAATTTTACATAACATAAGGTTTGTTCGTCGAAAATCCAGCAAGAATTATCCAACACTCAAAATATCAGAGTAAGAAAAAATTCTCTCAAATTCTCTCTCATGTTGAGAAACTTGCAAATTTCTGCACGAACGCAAATTTGCAGGAATTTGCAAGTTTCGCTGCCAGCTGGCGTCCACGGTTGCATTTCAAACATAAAAATTTTTTATCGAATTTTTAAAATTCTTTCGGATGGCCAAAAACAGGATATACATGTATATTTCTTGTTGTTCTGACTTTCTTTAACATACATTTCAATTTCTTCATCGTACTAGCTGTCGGGTTTCTTAAATCGACTCTGGTTGCAATTGCATTCCGATTGCGAATACCATTTTTTTCAGCCGAATTAAGTTCAAATCATTGGAATTAACTAAATTAATTATATCAACAATTATTTACTTCCTTTTTTCATAAAAAAATCGCTCGTGTTTATAAATTTTTAAATTTAACGAACTAATTTATTCAAATTATTGTAGACAAAAATGCAACCATGCGCCACAACCACATGTTTTTCGTGTTTGCAAATTCTTGCTGGCAAAATTTTTTCCAGCAAGAATTTGCAACTTCTCTCCAAGAGAACTGTCACTTTGCTCTCACAATTTTTGAGTGTTGGATAATTTTTTGGTCTGCACGAACGCGATTTGGGCAAAAATCGTGATAATTCGTACAAATTCGTACAAATTTTTTGCTCGACGAACAAACCTAATTTAACCGCCCAATTCTGTATTTTCTTGATAAATTATATGTTAAGAAATTTTATCAAGATTCGTATCTGGTATAATAATGGAACGCTTCATTAACACACACAAACAGATATTTGAATCCCACTCGGAAAATAGGTAAGTACCTTACGAGGTAATCCATGTTTTCTTTCAGTTTTTAGTACCAAAATTGTCATTATGACCAATGTAATCTACTAGTAAGGCACAAAATGAATACCACCGACGACGAATTTCGTTGTCAGTTGGAAAATAACGTGCCACCGAAGATATTTCCATGCGCCGAACTAATCCGAGCGACTGCCCTACATTCTACGTAACTTACTTTGTAAAGCGGCTATTTCTGATACCAAATGCACATACATTCTAAATTCCTACTTGCTTTGTTAAAGTAAGGGATATTCAGTCAGTCAGTGAAGTGGTAAGGACCGCTGGTAAGGTATTGATGACAATTTTAGTACTAAAAGCTAAAAGAAAGCATGGATTACCTCGAAAGGTGCTTACCTATTTTTGCAGCGGACATATTCGAATATACCGTTTAACCAGATATTCAAAACATCCGGAAAGAACTCCGTATGATAAAAACATTGCAAGGTAAAACCATTGAGAGGCAGTCTGACGTTTTCTAGCTATATAATTTTAAAATTCAAAACACAAACTCCCGCACACCATGGTGGAATAATAACAAGGTGTTGTCAGTTACTTAACCTCACTTTTTCGGCAGGTCTATTCCGGTCATTTTAAAGTAGTAGAAAAGGTATTAATTATTTACTACTTTTAATCCGTTGGTGCATACTATTTCAAATTAAATGTAGAAAAATGTTTAATTACAGGCTTATAAGCCAGGGCATGAATCAGGTATGACGACAATCATCTGAACGATATCGTGTCGAAATTGTCTTGCTTCATGAAAACCAAATATTGCACAAATGCATAAATCAGTGTTTTGACGACGTAATTCTGTTAGTATCGTTTGAGCGACTATCATTTCAAAGTTACGTTACGGCAGCTCCATACAGCTTGGACATATATTGTAACTTTAAAAAAGTAAGGCGGTAAAATAAGGCAATTTCCTATAAGACTGTAAATGATTTTTTAAATAGACTAAAAAACATAAATATCGATAATATAAGCGGACTCCTATTTAGTCCAATTGGCTCAATATTATGACAATGCAGCAAAAGTTATTTAATATAAAAAATCGCCTTTCTATACGATTTTTGCGTACGTTTTTTCCATTGATACCCACGATATCTTTTATTTTTTTTACATTTTGAGGACAAAAATTATACAAATCCATCAATGTTTTTGTTATTTTATGGCCTTATAACAATTATATTCAACAATTTTTATTGAGCTCGAGGCCGTTTTTAATGAAAAACTTATTGTGGAAAAGCAACAATAATTTGAAAAAAGTTAAACACTATAAAAATAGAATTATTAACGAAAACCAACAACCACATGATCAATTGTAAATCGTAGCGGAATAGCTGCCCTTGAATGTGTTGGCTTAGCAAAAATGAAAAAGTGGGAAAAAAGCAACGATAATTTGCAGTGCCTAGGCAACTGGCTGAGTCAGTGGAATCGTCGGTTCGAATCCTAATGAAAGAAGTCTGATGAGGAAATTTGGTGATTTCCGAAATAGCTATCACCTATCACTTCTACCATTTTTTCAAATTATTGTTGCTTCTCCACAATAAGTTTTTCATTAAAAACGGCCTCGAGCTCAATAAAAATTGTTTAATACAAATCCATCAATTTCAAATATTAATATCGTTCTGAAAACACCAAGTTCTTTAAAAATCGGGATAAAACGAATTACTAAAATTGAACATTTTAGATACTATTTCCCAACGAATAGTAGTATAAAAATTAAGATCGGCAGCACTGAAACACCTTGTTATTATTCCACCATGCCCGCACACATTCTCATTTTGAAACAACAACAATTGTGAACAATCCCAGCCAGCAAAGAAACGTAAATTATTGCCGACAGTACAGTTTAGTTCAATTTTCCGTATCCGAAAATGCATACAAAAAACTCCTACGGTTATCATCGATTATCACGTTCGAAAAAGATGATGTCATTTGAAAGCAATAATTGTATTTTATTTGCTCAAGCTAAACATTTGAAAGCAATAATTGTATTTTATTTGCTCAAGCTAAACATTTGAAAGCATGCATCAGACAAATTTCGGAAAAAACCAGCCGAAATCGTATCCGTTTCACATACTGTTGTCTCTGAAAATTACTAACAATTTTTACTAATTTACTTCGTTTTTAAAAAAGCTGGTCGCGCGAATAGCAAACCGGCATTTAAATATCTGCATACATACATATAAATACATACATACCTAACCAATTATGCATGTACGCTGAATTCGCCGACAAGCTTTTTTAAAAACGAAGTAAATTAGTACAAATTGTTAGTAATTTTCATTAGAGTTTGAATAACTCCTTTCACTAAATGGCTTTTAGTAACTTTAACGAGACCTTAACTTATTTTATTTTTTTTTTCATTTTAGTGCAGTTTGACAAAACTTTCTTGCTAAAAAATCGTTTGTTACACTACTTCATGTTATTCCTTTGATTGTACAGGTTAAATAAAAGCTTGTTTTTAAAAAATCTTTTTTTAAATTATTTTATTTTATAATTTTTAGTCCATTTATAAAAGCGTTGTATATTAAAAAGTGTTATTTTATTTTATTTAAAAAATTTTGCGATTGATATTAAAATAATTCAACTTGCAATGAAAGAGAACAGAAGACTTGGCAAGCAAAATGTTGTTTGCTTACGTTTTGTATAAACATACATATGTACATATAACAGCAGTTAATTTTATTTAACGAAATGGCGTGTCGTCCATTTCCGCTGTAGCATGGCATATATTTAGGCGCAATATTTAACTGCTTCTGGCGGGGCGACATCTGGAGTCTTCTAATTCCTAGAACGAGGTTCATATCAAGACTAGGTTGATATTTAGGATTTGCCACAAATAGCTTTGCTACACTATCGCCGGCAGGTTTAACCATTTTATAGTGGTTTTACGTTCTTTGGCAAATTACGCTCTGTTAGCCATAAATCTTACTATTTTTTGACCGCCTTTGAATCAAGACCCCTGGACCATATGGGGAATTAATTTATACATTAAATGGCATTGTCATCGTGATTGGAACTATGCTGAAAATTTCAAGTCTCTAACTTGTCGGGCAGTCAGTTTAAAATCGATTGGAAATTTCCGCGATTTGCGCGGGATGACCAAGTTAAATAAAAGCTTATAAAAACACTCGTCATGTGCTTGTTTATTGTAAAATTGGTTAATTTTACATATTTCGAGGAAAATTATGGATTCTGATGTATTTGCAATTATAGCAGCAGAGTAAGCGGGCGCTATGGTAATGGATTCACAAAGGTATGCGGAGCTGTCGGGCATAGTCACCATGGCGCATCTATGTCAGCTTCTGGTTGAATTGTTGAACCAAAATCCAGAACTCCTCCTATGCCTGAAGCTCTGTTTCTCAATCCAGTTAATGCAATAACAGCTTCTTCCAAGCCATTGAAAACACGCACTTTGTTAGGTCTCCCACCTCTTGCGCTTGATTCTGCCTCCGGCCGTGCTTAGGAATTATAACCCTTACTAAGTAGAATTCTCCTCTCTGTGTTGCGGGGAAGAGGGGCTTCCGCATGTCAAAGGTATACAACATTTCTTGTGCATATCACTCCGGCTACGCCGTCCATAGTATTTTTGCGCAGAACCCACATCGAAATTTGCAAAAAAGTGCATATTGCAAACCGAGTTGATTAATAAGCTAGTGGTAGGAAATTTGAAACATTTATCTTAAATAAAATGTGAATCCTTTGATTACACCTGTATGTTAGAGTTTTTGGATTCGGGTTATGCGTTTGGACACAACAACCGAAAATCGTTGTACAAATAACTAAACCGGACCCAAGTTTCTCGATAAGGGGCAACAAAGATTTCGTTTTGCTCGTTTATATAAATCAGTGGATAAAAATATATGTATATGCGAAAGGCTAATTTATCTGTTTAAATGAACACTACCAATATTTCTTGTAAACACATCGATTTACATCTTTTATTTCGCCTCCGACACAGAATTGTTTTCGTACAAAATTACGCAAGAAAGCTTACTCGTTCGTTTTTAGGCATGCCATTGTTACGAATTTCGAAAATTCGAAAATACGATTCGGATTGCAGCATACTATTTCTACGATTCGTTGCAAAATCCGAATACGAAAGAGTTGCAGAATAGGGGTGTTAATGTGGAACGATTTTGCCTCATCCCTTGTAAAATTTGGTTTGGAGACAAACCGGTTTCGGCGTTGTGCAATCTTCAGTGTCATTTTTCCTTTTTTCCATTTTTCATTTCGTTAGTTAAATCGTTAATAGATAAGTTAACGGCCCTAACCATTTTATAGTTTGTGTAAAAACGTAAGGAACAACAATACATATACACACACAAATAGAGTTTTTCTTAGATTAAAAATTCATCTCTTGAAAAAAAACTGAGAACAAATTAAGCGTATGCAACTTTTTCATGTCAAGGATGAATAAATTTTCCAAAGGGCTAAAAAAGGGCTAGTGGCAATTTTAAACCTATGTGGCCAAAAAAAGTATGTGGTAGCTAAATCTAGCCACCAAAAGGCGAAAACGGTAACACTGTGAGGGAAAATTGCATTTTACTATGAGCTCCTCAAAAATAAAGCATAGAACTTTGTTCGATGCATGGCTATCTAACCTTCAAAAAGACAGATGCGACAGCATCGTTGATTTTATAGCTAGTAATTACAGCAGTGGATCAACAACTAGAATCGATTAATTAGCTTTAACTAGAGTCCCAGCCACTGTCGAAATTCGACCGTTCTTCTAGTTTTTAAGACCTTTGGAGAGGTTTTCTAACTTAGCCCGTCGTTTAACTTATAATGTACAAAATTACTTGCCGGAAAATCTCCTGCTTTCGAACTAAATATTAACTTAAATTTTTTTATATCTTTGAAGGTCGTTGGCAGGACTTAACCGAACCGAAATTTTCCACAAATATTTGATCCGAACCGAAAACCGAACCACTTTCTGTAAAGGTTTAAAGGTTCGTTTCAACCAATTTTCAATGGCTAAATGTACCCACTTTTTCTTCATTTTGTGGAACATGGTAATACCTACCATGTTTTTTACCATGTGACAATATCAAATGTAAAGGCAACGTGACTATTTTTCGCATGTACGTAAGTTTCCCCCCTTCAAAATGAGATATCATTCATTCAACTTGATAAAATAACAAAGGAGAAATCCCTTGGTAACAAAAAACTACCTTTTAGAAATAAGTATATACACAGATTTTTTTTTACTTATCCGTCCGAAACGATCGGTAGACGTTTGCTTCAGTTTTATCAATGTATTTCGTGAAATAAAGTACTTGGTTTTGTACGATAATTGCGAATTTTTTCATAGATTATTTCGCAAAATATAATTTTAAAATACAACACATCTTCGCAGATAAGGAAAGAACGGCGATAGTAAGTTAAAATTACCCGACCGTGTAGTTGCTGAGAAAGCTGAATACATATAAAAGGTAGGAAAAGTACTGGAAAAAGACTACTAGGATAGCATGAGCTCAAGCCGCGCGTACCGTCTTGCTATCGCGTTCCTTATCATAAGAAGATAACACCTGTTTCCTATTGACGTTATTTTAATATTGCTGGCTTCTTTGCTGTTCTATAAAATCCGGTAATACTGCGCGGATGGCGTACAGTACTAAGGCATCATCATCATGGGCTGCTTCACTTTCTTCGCGATATTCTTGGCGCTACTTTTGGGTATGTATTTAAAAGTTCATATATTATCGCTTAAAATATTTTCTACTGAACTTTGATATTTTTAAATGATTTAATTGCAGCTGTTTCAGTTGAGTCAACGGAAAAGCGTTTTGGTAAATAGATTTTAATTTGTATATGCAAAAAGCAAATAAATAATATTTTAAATTAATAAACTTAATTTTCCAGAATTCAAAGACATGCCACGCATTTGTGAGTAGTTTAATTTCTTAATAAATGTTAACATAATGTTCTAGGATTTTGATTATTAAATAATGTTTTGTCGAATCTTCAGCTAATTACACGCAAGGAAATGAATGCCCAGCTATAAGTTTTTACAACGACTGCAATCTCTGCGTCTGTCACCCTGAAGGCGTTTCCGCTGTGTGCACAGAGCTGACTTGTTCCGAAGCGGATATCATGCGCATTGGTAATCAATCATATATTCAAGAACACGTTGCTCTAGAAAAAAAAGCTGTAGGTAACATTAACATTGATAAATTCGAATTTCTTTCCAGACAATTACATACGCAACTTGGGGTACTACGCCAACCACTCGCGAGGTGTGGAGCGCAGCTGTTCCTGCTCGGGCAGTTGCGTCTGCTCCGGCAGTTCGTTTTGCTCGGGCAGCGCGGTCTGCTCGGGCAGCGCGCACTGCCAGGGCAGCGCTGTTTGCTCGGGCAGTGCGGCCTGCTCGGGCAGCTCACAATGCCAGGGCAGTCCTATTTGTCATGGTAGTCCCGTCTGCTCGGGTAGCGCCGTCTGCTCGGGCAGCGCTACTTGCTCAAATTAGCGAGAAGAGGAGTTCTTCGGAAGATTCGAGCACAATACTCGTTTTATTTGAGTTGCATATCGATAAAGAAATGGTAGTCCTGATTGTGTGACGACTATTAAAATGCGTTCGTATTGCTAATCTGTCTATTTTGTAAGATACAACTGTATAACGTGTTATTGACATTGTATAATAAATAAATATATATCAATATAATCCATCACTTAAGGGGAAATCGTAGGAGCTGTAGCGTCAGGTGGAAAATTCGAAAGTCGAAGCACTTATTTCAAAAATAAAAAAAAGCAATCAAGGCCCAAAATATGAGTAGAGCCCCCTATTCAGGAGCAATATTTTTCAACAAAATACTTTGAGAAAAGTATACTATTTTTAAGCGAATATAATATACATATTACGTGAATTTATAACAGTCCTTATCTTATTACCTTGCAAATTTTTTTCATCTCGGAATATTTGCCAAATTAAAAACATATTAGTGCGATTCATAACATCTCACTTGACCCTTAACCTTGCGCGTTGTTGCATTTGACAGTTGACACTTAAAATTGCGCCATATTTCTTTGTTTTTCGAACCGTTGAACCGAACCGAAACCCCGGTTCAAAGACCAAAAAAACCGCTTTGACAACCCAATCCAAAAGTGCAACAACGGTTCGAACCGCTGAACCGAACCGACCAAATTTTTCATCCGGTTCACGTCCCTGGTTTTAACCATCATCATATGTGTGTGGTACGACCGTGTGGCCTTTAAGTTTTACAAATAATAATTTCAAGGTAGAAAAATACAACTGAATAATAATTATTAAAACCAATATATTTGATCGAAAAAATAAAAATAAATTTCTTTTGAGCGAATAAATGAAGCTGTAATTACACTCGTTTACAGAAAAAATATTTTATTGATACAAGCTTCATTTAACTGGTGTGGGGTCCACTGATATACATATGTATTGGAAATAGTACCCAAAAAATAGTAAAAATAATTATAATCTTTCTATTACCCCAAAATGCATGGCCGCAATTGGCATGCAGAAAAAGTGAGGTTATGTAAGTGACATCACCTTATATTTATTTCACCATGGCAGAAACTATGATACAAATAAGGTAGTTTCATTTCAAAATTTTTGACAAAAAATAAGTTTTTGAAGTTTCATAAATTGTACAAAATTATGCGCTACCTTGCCACATTGATAGCAATCAAACAATACATTACAGGATTTATTGTTGTGCGTGGGAAATGTTCGGTTATTTGTAACTAGTTACAATAATTATTTTCGCAAAGAAAAATTAAACTTGCGTTAGGCCATCAGCAGTATTTTTGCGCAAAACTCCTATGCGCGTTGGTGGCCTTCGTCCGCGCTAGAAAAAATTACCTCATCAGTTCAATTCCGGTTACGCCATCCAAAGTATTTTTGCGCAAAATGCACCTCCAAATTTACAAAAAAGTGCATATTTCAAATCGGAACTTTTTTTAATTAAAGCCTAATCCTTTGGCTAGACGTATATGTTAAAAATTTTTGATTCAGTCATGTGAAGCTAACTGTGTTACTTATGCATTTTTCTATAAACAAAAATTTTATAAAATAAAACTGCAGTAGTTTTCATCTTATGTGGATAATTCTTGTCACAAATACAAGTTTCGAGCTTATGTTTATGTACATATATATATTTTTTTTTAGCAGGGCCACAGTTGTTGGTACTGTTACAAGTTGCAGGGCATCATTTTAACTCCACCTCATTCCTCTTCCACGGATAACGGTACATCGTTTAGAGGTTTAAAAATATTTTGCGTCGGCAATTTTTAATCAAACTGCGTTAGATCCTATTATGTACTCTATCCTCGGAAAAGCAAAAAACTTTGTTTTCGAACCTTTGCGCAAGTGTACCGAATTCTTGCAGTTTGGAAACGCGCAAGAATTTTCTTTTAATATTTTCAGCCAACTTCACCAACTTATTTTTTTTTTTACTTTTTCAAGAAACACAAATTTTGCTGCTAGAGAATCCGGTAGCATGATTTTAGTTAAATGTCTTATTAAAAGTCATGTGCTCGGCAACAACAACGAATGTCAATAAATGAAACTACCTTATATTTTTGTATCATGAGCAGAAACTTGCAAGTTAGAAGAACAGCTGATAGAAATTTTCTTTACATTCAAAAGTATGCAATTGAAAACGTAAGAAAACAAACTCCGAAGTCTTATCCTGACACAGTTAACTGACTAAACGAATAATTGCTTACTTTTTACAAGTTTAGTTATCATCAAATTCAATTTAGGAAAATACCGTTGGCTAAAATTTTTCCATCAGAAACTAGCAGCTTTCCCTCAAAATGAAATGTAATTTTGCTCTCTCAATTTCCCCTACTTTGCGAGTATTTTTTGTGTACGCGAACACTAAAAGCTGATAGTTTTTTAACTTTCAATAACACAGGTTTACAGAAAAAAAGTGTAAGCATATTAAACCAAATCTGTATATCCGTATGTTATTCGACACGCTGAATGCGAATCCGAAGTCCGTTAGTCTCCATTACGTCAAGTTCGTGGTCAGTTGAAGGTCAAGTAGGAAAAAATTCATTGAATGAACCTGAAAATTCATATATATATAAGGTTTTAGATTCGCTGAACCCGTTTCCGAGGTCCATTAATCTCCATAATGACAGCTTCGCGCCAATTTGGCGATGTTTTTTTTTTGATATTTGCGCGTAAAAATTTAGAAAATCGCCATTGGCGATTTTTTCCATTCAAATAAATGTTTTCCAATTATAAAAATATACAAAACTTAGTTTTCCGTGATAATTTTACAGAAGAGGTTAATGAACTGCGTGATAAACTTGACTTAAGAAGCATATTAAAAACAGTCAAAAATTTTTGATCAGTCTAATCGAAGAATTTTATTCAATTAAATACTTTTAAAAAAGGTTCGATTTTGTCATCAACTGACTTTGAAGGAAAGAAAATCAGCGGAAAATGAATATTTAAATCTTTAAGTTTCCCATAGAATAACTTTTTTCAGAACCATTCCATCCGACTCTGAAGAATTTTGGATAATTGCTTACGGAGTGAAAACCGCAACAGGCAATAAAATGTTTGGAAATATAAGTAAAGTAGCCTTCATAATTTTATCCTTGCCGCACTCACATGCTTTTGTTGAGCGCGGTTTTTCCGTAACGAATTCAAAAAAAACTAAGATTCGAAATAGGATGAGGTTGGAAAGCCTTAATTCAATAGTTCGAATAAAGTGTTATTTGAAGGCTAATAGTTTCTGCTGCAAAACGTTTCTAATATCAAAAGTATGTTATCAAGGTTCAATAGCTCAATATATGACAACAGAAATGTAAATGATTCATACACTTATAGGTGATTTTGAAAAAATTGTAGAAATAGCTGATCACGCCTTTTTATAGGTTTTTATTTTATTTTTAACGCCGAGCGCTTAAAGGTGGATTGTGCGATTAATCAATTAATATGAGTTATAATAAGGGTATTCATCAAACCTTATAAATGCATTGTAAACCGTATAAACTTATAATTGTATAAACCTTATAAACGAACTGTCAAAATTTGTATGGAAACTCGTTTCTCCAGCGATTTCACTGAATAAACTTGATAAACTGAAGCCAATGCAACTCTGTCGCAACTCAAGCTATGTTTTCTTGGGCAATAATCGGGATCCGCATATAAATTTTGCACACCGATATGATCCTGATAGAGATCTGGTTCAATTATTATCCGTTCTGTTTGTTTTGTTTCACTGATAATTGGTATTGGACCAAACAAATTTTTTTAAGAGATTGAGTCATAAGTAACAAAGTAATTTCTCCGTTTTTCGAAGTTAGCCTCCGAAATCGAGATATGGGCCTTCGAAGTTCGAAATTTGACCTTTGGTAAAAAATTATTTTTAATTACTGTATGTAAACTACTAAAAAAAAGTAAAAACATAGTCGTGGTACGCCTTTTTCTCTTATTTAAACGATATGTAACTTTTTCTATGTTACAGGTGCTATAAAGGGGTTAAAGGTTCGAAAAATTAAAGACCTTATTTTTCAAACAAGTACCTTAACAAGAAAGAAAACAGAGGATACGAATTCAGAATTCAGGCAACGTTGCAATTTGTAAATTAATTTTATAGTGTTCAGGAAAAATATACTGCGGAAGATTTACTGGACTTTGCGCGTGGACGACGGTGTGGGTCTCTCCCTCGCCAATGTCGTACGGATGGACAGAAACGCTCCAGCCCTGAAAATATACAACGCGGATCGCGATGTTGCAGAGCAAAACCTCGTGTTTGATTTCAATTGGCATTTCCAATTGGCGTCAGTTGGTACAGACAAGAAACGACTGGCGTGCTTTGTTGGACTCTGCCAGAATCGCTTCCGGGGTTACAGAAGAAGACAAGAAGAAACTCTTTACATACCTGAACTATGTTCTTCCTTGCTGCTATTGCGATAGTTAGAGGATACTACAGCTACTGGTCCTTCTTCTGGACCCAAATCTAGACTTCTTGCGTTACTTGCAGTTAAGTCAGTCGCTCGCTCAGTCATTATTGCCGGTGATTGCTGTTCTTCACTACATGCGTTTATTGTGTGATGATGGTTGGGGAGGGATGATGCACAGCTCAGACTATGTCCTTGCAAAAGCGCTGAAGTAGCCAATATTTGTTGTTGCTGATGTTGCTGCTGCATTACTGCCACCATGGCCGCATTGACACCATTGTACGCAAAAGTTGGAAACACTGGTGGTGAGAGTCGAGCAGAGGGTGATGTCCCAGCTGAAGAGAGATGCAAAGGCAGCGACGCGCTACTGTAATTTGACCACATTTGCGGAGAATGCCGCAGTGCAGCCAACGCGAAATATGGATTCATATAGGCGGGGGACATTACTGATGGAATGTACGACGCGGCTGCGGCTGCCGCCGCTGCTGCAGCAGCAGCAGCAGCATTAGTTGTTCCGCCATGACCAACTGGTATAACTGTGTTCGGTGAAACAGCAGAACTATGAGGAGATGGAGTAGACGTGCCATTCGGGGCCGCCGGTGGATACATGTAGTAANGCTGCAGCAGCAGCAGCAGCATTAGTTGTTCCGCCATGACCAACTGGTATGACTGTGTTCGGTGAAACAGCAGAACTATGAGGAGATGGAGTAGACGTGCCATTCGGGGCCGCCGGTGGATACATGTAGTAGTGATGAAGTGCTGAAGGAACTATATTGCCACTTGGCGATCCACGTTGTAATTGATGGGATCCGCCGCCGCAAGCACTCCCACCCGAGACAGGAGTTCTTCGGTCCTGTGTTGAATATACATCATCAGAATGACGCTCCCCTGGCGAAGGACTGCCACTACTTGCCGCAGCGGTTGTGGGTGAAGCAAATTGCCTACGTATAGATACAGTCTTTTTTGGTACAGTTCTTGGCGTAGCATCGCGTGATAATTCAGCCCCTATCCGCGATGGTGTCGGTGAGTTTTCTCGACTGTTGCCAATTGAACTTGATGTTGAATGATGGTTAATTGGAATGTTCGTAGAATTTAATGCTGGCGAAGATGCTCTACTGAAAGCTGATGAGTGACGCGGTGAACGTGGATTGCCAGGACTGCTGGCTGTCGATATGGATGCATTTTTTGTGTTGGCGGAACAGCTCGCCGAAGGTACATATTTTGCTAATGACATGTACGGCATGTAGAAGCCCTGATTTTGTGAATGTAGATTTGAGTGACCGACTGAATGTGCGGTAGATGCATAATCCAGGGCACCATCATGTTCAGAGGCCTGGCGAGATTTATTAACCAATGCTCCAATATCGCTAGCGCCATACGCATCACGTAGAGGTGAGGTATACGGCGGTGAACGTTGTTTTGTACCCGAAGTGGAGGGAGATTTCCCGCCCCCACTGAGATTGCATTGTTCTGGCGACTGCGGTGAGGCGAGCATTGAACGCAAATATGATGGATCGCCATACTGCTGTTGCGGTGAAAGATGTTTATGCTGTGGATGATAACCTATGCTGCTAATGATAGCTGAGTCGTTCATTCTTTTGTTGCTATTCGTGGTTGACGTCCCTTTAGCTGATACTGATGAACTACTACCACCACTGCCTCCCAATAAGGAATGTATGCTATATGAGCTATACAATCTGGTAGGCGCGGCTCTCGTTATTGTCTGAGTTGTTTCAGATTTGGAATATACAGTAGCTGAGGGGCGAATACCACCATTATCATTGGAACTGCGTGTATTTATAACGGATGAGCAGCTAGTGTTGCAATTATTGCGATTACAGGGCGATTTTATAGTACGGTACGAAGACACTAATGAAGAAGACACACTACTTTTCGCCCGACTTCGCTTCCCTCCTGCCACATTAGCATTGTCTTCTAAGGAGACTTTTTCAAATTCGCGCAGGATTCGCTTCCGCGGTGATACGTGCTGATGTGGGTACTCTACTAGTCGTGTTGCTGCTGATGTGTTAGGTGGTGAGGCCTAAATTAACAACGGGAGGTATAATACGATTTTAAAATCTGACTACTCACTTACCTTATGGGAAACTGAATTTTTGGCACCGCCAAAACTGCTTGCACCTGCAATCGATTGTGGGGTCTTAGACAGTTGAGCTAGACGTTCGGGCACCCTGTCGATCAATTTTTGTACAATTGCATTCAACTTTAGACGAAATTTAGGAATCTTAGGCTTTTTCTCATCTGAACGACGACAGTTTGTGTAAATATTTTTATCAACATCATCTACTTCAACTGTTTGGGACAGGTCCGTCACGTCGCTACCATTATGGGTCACTTCTGACTCTAAGTCCTCTCGTTTAATTATCATAGATATCGAGTCCTCATCTTCACTAGTATTCATTTTTTCTGAATTGTCTAACTTAGCATCTTCTTTTGAGCAACTAGTTTTGGTGTCTGTTGATTCGTCTTTTACCAATGATTGTTCGTCCTCAGATGAGAGTTGCGGTTTTGAGGTTGATGAAGGCGTAGGGGTCTTAGCCTCCATCTGGCATTCGGTACAATCATCCCCTGTTAATGTCGCTGTAGATGAAGTTGAGCAGCCATCTTCATCATTTATTAATCCAGTTTCGGTTTCGCCATTCCCTGTTTTACTTTCACAAACAATTTCTGTTTTGACTTCCATATTTGTTGTTTCTGTAGTACACTGGCTGCTCGATTGTAAAGTTTGTGAAGTTTCATCGTCTGTACAGCATGGCTGGTTGTTTGATTTTTTCTGGCTTTTTACGAGAAAGAAATCACCAGCGCAGAAAATCGTGTCGTATGGCCGTCGACATTTTCTCCGGGCGATAGTTAGCGCTTGTCTGCTTAAAACAGCATACTTAGGCCGAAAATAGTACAGAGACATGGCTTTTGATATGCCATTTCGAGGAGATAATTGCTTCCAACAATGATCTCGTTGCCATGGTGATGACTGAATTGAACTATTGTCATCAGAAACTGAAATATTGAGCAAATAACATTGATTTTTTTTTTTTATTATTTAACCGATTTGCACTTACAGCTTAACGAAGTTGAGCTTTCATTCTTAGAGTATGCTATTGAGCTTGCCAATGTGGGTGTTACTGTCGATGAACTTGCTGATGGTGCCCGAAACAACTTGCGTGGAACCGAAATCCAACGACTTTTTTCACCTTCCTTTGAACGCGCCAACTCCAATATTACTTTTCCATCTATAAGCGAAAGCAAAAAATTAGAACAATATTTTCCTAATACCATGTTCTGACCGCCAACGAAAACACTTTGAAAACGTGTTTTGGGATTGTGGGCTGAAGGCTGTTCACACCGGCTGTTAGTGTTTTCGTTGACATTTCTTACATCCTCTGATTACAGTTTTGCTACACAAAAACAAAACCAAAATGCTTTTCCCTCATTTTCTTTTCATTAGCAATCTCTTACTTTCATTCTTATTTTACTTTTGCCAGCCAATTAACAATAAATCCGAAATGGCATATTAAAGATGATAAAATATGACTTCCACTTCGATAAATAATCGAAAAAAAGTGACGTCACCGATTGGAATGAGTGGATCGTGAGTTTTCAAGTAGTTTTCAGCGAAAAGTGGTTTTTGTTTGACAGATTTTACATGGACGAAAACTCAAGTTTTAAGTCGAAAACCAGTTTTAGCAACGAAAACATGTTTTCGATGTCGGTCAGAACATGGTATAAGCTAGGCTCATTAATGTATCTACATTTCATACTCCCATTTTTTTTTTAANTAAGCTAGGCTCATTAATGTATCTACATTTCATACTCCCATTTTTTTTTTTTTTTTCATTTTTTAAAATTAAAGTTTTAAGTTTTTGCTTCATGGATCTTGATCTTAGTGTTTTGTTCGATAACATTTTGAATATATGGAGAAGTAAGAGAAAGTTGCTAAAGAAATCAATTGATTGAAAAAGTAGTTGCAATTAAATTAATTGCAATTAAACTTTTAATTGCGCATTGCAATTAAAATTTCATTTGTTAGTGTGGCTTTTTTTTGCTTTTACGCGGTCCTTTCACCCCTCTTATTAAGAGCAACCTTTCTTTCGATCAATACGTCCATCGACTTCATTTAACAACCCGGAAGCCTTTTTTATCAAATACCAATCAGATTGCTTTTGACATATTTTAATTACATTCTTTCGCAATTCCAATTTCTCTTCGCAATTAAATTATATCGCCTTTGAGCGATAAATAAGGACATTTTTTCACATGCAATAAAATAGTGTGTACAACACCTAAGCAAATTTTAAAGGTCAAAGTATCTGCTTTTAAATATTGTTGGTGGCTTTGCGGGGTGGCCACAAACCCGTCTTCTGAAAAATAGCAGTTTTTGAGATGTGACAGCCTTCTGATAAATGAGCGAAGCTAGTATTCAACTTACAAGAAATATGTATTTTATATTTTTTCAAATAACAGTAAGCAAAAAAAAAAAACAAATTCGAAAATCTGATTGCCAAATGTGAGAATTTGAGAGCTGGTTTAAGAAATTGTGATAGAAACAAATTTCTTTTACACTTCTTGACCGTTTGTTTATGAATCTACATACATATGTATGTACATACACATACACAAATTTTGTTTTCCTTGAGAGCTGGTGCTAAGCTCCCTGCAAACCATTTTTTCAGAGTATTCTGAATCGTAAAGAGTTTTTAAAGAATTCGGAAAGATCCCATCCGATTTTTTGCAGAATTTTCTAAAATGAAATAAATTGCGCACACTTCCATTCTTTTACGAAATTTCGGAAGAAAAGCGGTAAAGAAATGAAAATAATGCTGCTATATGAAGAATTTCTTGCAGACTTTTTTCAGAATTTTCTTTATTTTTCGTACAGAAATTTCTTTACGAGTTCGTGTCAACCACTTCATATAATTTTCTTTGAAGATTCGGAAAAAAATCGTTACAGAAATCAGATACTCCTAAAGATTTCGTTAAGATTTCGGGAACTTTGGTTTGCAGGGCTTTTTCATACACACAGTGACTCAAACAAATGACCACGTGTTGATTTCTCTTAAATATTCGTAATGTTTTTTGGTTATTTTTCTATAAAAATACCGTCCAATTTTTCACAAAAACCATATACATCGCCGTTTGAAGCTTTATACAAAATTAAGGAAAATTCAATAAATTTTCAACTTTTTAATCTGAATTTTTAGCCTAATGAAGTGCAAGTTTCAACGGGTTAAAAAATCGCGTTGATTTTTGAGAATTTTTTTATATTACTTTTTCGGGGGTTTTTATAACAAATGCAATTTACTAAAACTGGCGTTGAGTTTTTAAAATTTTCTTGCTAACGGTTTTGCACGTTTTATTTCATTAGAAATTCATGCTTTTATGGAAAAAAATGCAAAAAAATCGTCACAAAAAAAATCCCAAAAATTAACCGGATTTTTTAGCTGTTTGAAACTTGCACTTCATTAGACTAAAATTGTATGGGCTATAAAACTGCATACCCAAAAAGGTTCTAAAAAGTGGACATTTTGATAAAAATTCGTTGAATTTTCTTAAATTTTATACAAAGTTTAAAACTGTGATTTATATGGTTTTGGTTAAGGCTTGGACGGTATTTTTATAGAAAAATAAGAACCAAAATTAGCTCGAAAAACATTACGAATATTTAAAAAAAATCAACACGTGGTCATTTGTTTGAGTTACTGTATATGACGGGGATGTAAACTGTAACAACTTTGTGGCTCTTTTTGAATTTTCCTAAAAAGATAAATCGTGGTATAAAGCTCAATAACACTTGAAATAGATATTAATACACCACAATAACAATAAGCAAGATACACTAACAACTTTTAGTTTATACTCTGTTATATGTAGAATGTTTGTGAAGTGAAGGAATTATTAAACATTTTCTTGGCTTTTACTTACTTTTGAAAAACTGCAAACGACCACCAATACAGCCACCAATATTTCCACCGCTCAAAGAGGAATGATTCCGTTCCTTTTCATTGCTGCTATTGCTGCCATTGATCTTACCACAAACCTTTTCAGTTTTGCAGTCTTCGTTATGCGCGTCATTTCTGTCAATCAACTCCACTGAAGACGTTGCATTCATTGTATAATCGATGACGCCACTTTCAGTGACTTTAATATCACTATCAACAATACCGCTCACTAAGTGAGACGATAAGGGAGTTGCGCAGCCAGAACTCAAAGCAGCAGTAGCGGCCATTTCTTTATCGGTATCTTGTTGCAATGCAGATTTGTTTGAAGATATTGCCGATGTTGAAACGAATGCCAGCGGTGGAGCATTTGGCGATGGGGTAAAAACAATCTGAGGTTCTGTCTGCGGGAGTTCTTTAAGGTTTGTCGCTGTTGTGTTACTAACAGCACCATTTCTCGCAGTACACCTATTTGTCGGCGACGCCGCCACTAAATCTTCAATAGCTTCCTTCTGATCTAATGTATATAAGCTCGTATGAGCTGCAGGTGGGAGCTGAAGGTGGGGAAAGCTTTGGTTACTTGTTTCTAACGGAAGTGAACTTGCATGTACCGTCGTTGTTGGTGAATTTTTTGGCGCCCTCGCTTTTGCATTATTACCGTTCACGCTATTTTTGCATATTTTGGCAGCTTCTTCAATGATGTGCTCATTATTTATTGGATCAAATTGAATTTGTTGATGATTTCGTATGTTGTTTCTGAGATTATTATTTTCATTCAGAGCGGTTTCTTCACTGTGACTACTAAAGCAAATTTTATTGTTGGAGTTACCACGCTCATCTGTCATTTTTGAATTCAAGTACTTTGTTGCAGCATCTTTATTAAGTGCATGTTTGAAATTACCTCTTCTCTATATCTGAATAATCTAACAAATAAACGACAGCTCTGAAACGTTCTTGGTGCTTTCGCGTTTCCTTGAGGTTATGCCTTTCGCCCTTAATCGTTGTAATTGTCATCACAGGCGCCTAGCCTAAGGCTAATAGTTTTTTTTTTTTTTTTACAATAGCCAAGCAAAGGACTTTATCATATACATATGTATGTATGTAGAAACTTCCACCAACATGCATACATCCGTATGCACCTATGTACATATGTATGCGTTTACTTACAAGATGATTATTTATTGTTCGTGTAGGCGATTTTGTCCCGTCAAATGTTTGTTTTTGTTTTTTTTTTGCACATTTAGCTCATTTGATTCACATTTCTCCACAATAAATACTTTTATCCAGTGATTCAGTGAATAATTTTCNTTTTGCACATTTAGCTCATTTGATTCACATTTCTCCACAATAAATACTTTCATCCAGTGATGCGCCTACTGATGAATAAAGCGATTCCTCTACTGGAACTCTTGTTTCTGCAATATATTAATAGTTTATTTGGTGGTTTCATTAATCTTTACAACTACAAAAATATATTTGAGATATCACCCCAATACATACACACACACACGCACACAAATATTTCATACAAATCCATACATAGATACGCTGTTTCTTTTCTTTGAAATTGTTGCTTCAATAATTAACTTAGTATGAACATACATGGTACATACTATGCACCCAACTATTGCTCTTTTATACCACTTTAAATTGACATTTGCGCAGAACTGACACTCTGGTCATGTTGGTTGAATCGAGATTAAACTCTCAATGAACTCAACTGACAACGCTTGCGTGTGTAAGTGTGCTCCTCTCTTAAGAGTACAAGTGCAATACAAATGCTACCCAATTCCCCAAACGACTTCGCAACGACGTCGCTTCCGACTCGTTTTGGTGAACAATTTGTTCGCCGGCGACGTTCGCAAACGACTTGCCGGCGAACTCGCCGTCGGATGTAAAGCAGAAACGACTCGCGGGCGGGCCGCATAAACGATATAGCAGCGAACTGCAAAACGATGCTCAAAAGTGCAGACAATACTACAAAATTAAAAACAAATTTTTGATGTAAAATAGTTTAATTTAATACAATTGATTTTTTTAATACTTTTTCAATGTACACACTTAAATATTAATTATTTAAAAACAAAAATAAGGGAAATATTAATTATTTAAAAACAAAAATAAGTGAAATATTCAGTTATTTATAAAATACAAACTAACCTTAATACATTACTAACTTATAATTTTGTAATTTATTTTTTTTTTTGCTACTTCATTTTAGTTATCTTTATAAAAATTGGGTTTATTTTTTAACAAGGACCATGTAGTTCAAAATTCATTCAATGTGCAATATACATATGTACATATAGTCGATGTTTTCCAAAACCGCCCATCGGCCAATTGCAAAACCGCCTATCTTATGTCACTCAAATTTTACAGGAGAGCGAAAAAACGATTTTCCTTTGAAGTCATTGACTTGAAAGGCGGTATTTTCTCCGGCTATTATTTTACAAATCTGTTGTTTTAAAAGCGCGCTTACGATTTGTATGCATATATTTCTATGCGTGGAGTTCAAGGTTACCAAATCTCATTTAGGCGGTTTTGCAAAAACATCGACGATATATATGTACATATATATATAAAAAAATTTAACAAGCTTTCATCAAAATTTTATCTTTTTAATCTGCATTTAAGAAACACAGGAAGCAGTTTTATAGTCCATAAAATTTTAGTATAATAGAACACAGGTTTGAAGTAACACAAAACTCGCATTGATGAGAAAAAACGACGTCGGAACGACGTTGCATTTTGTTTCGGAAAACACCTTCGTTTCGACGTCGTTTCGCGTTCCCCCAAACGACTTCAGCACAAGAGCGATTCGAACTCGTCTTCGCCCTGTGGCAAATTGGGTATCGTCACTACCACGGTATGACAGCAACTTGTTTCGTTTCTCTTGTTTATGTGGCCCGCGACATGCCAATATTGCTCTAATTATTTGGTAGTGTTGAGCGAAATGTTTTCAACGCCGTGCCCCAGCGCCAGTCGGTTGAGATCTCAAGAATTCATGCGGCAATGCCACACTAGTTCATTCACATCCGAGAGCGGCTTATGCGCTCTAACGCGGCAATCCCCAAAAACCGCTGCCGACCCCTCTTTTTCCGCGACATCATCCAACTGCTCGCAACACATCCGATCCAACTTAACGCATTGCCAGCATAGATGATTAACTAAGTGACAGACTATTTGAATGCAAAACCTCCACGGACAGATCGAGGCAACTATGACCAACGTGCGTCAGACAGTTCGGCGGTGCAGCAGTAAGGTTTTAAAAGGCTAACAGAAATGCAAGTTAAGGCGATTCAACCATATAACGAAGGGGAGTTAAACTCAATACTCAACTCTCCGCAACTGCCATTTTGTTTTATGACTTAGTATATGTTTGTATGTAAGTATGAAGTAAGCTCATGTTATTTGTAGAAATTGTAGTTGTTGATGTTGTTGGCGTCATCGCTACCGTTTGCTATATTCAGCACTTGCTGGCACTATAGCTTCAGCAGTTATTGCAATTGTTGGAGCAGAGTCTATTGTTGATTCTGCCAGAGCAACTATTGCTAATTACCCATTGCACTTCGGCACAGTAGCGCTATATGTATAAACGTACATTAGAGTGGCGCTTGATCCCATACACAAAATTTGTTTAGTTTTTTGAGGTGCTGCCCCTGAAATAGTTGCATATATTCATAAAATATTTCTCATATAATATTGACCCAATTGACCCAGATTAACCCGTGCCACTAACGAGTTGAAATAATCAATAGCAGAGGCCAATAAAAATGGAAAAACATTTTGGTACGGCAAATGTTAAAGCTATTTTTGATAGACTTTTTTATGCTGATTACGAATCCGTAGCATAAAGTTTCCATCAGCTACAGACTTGGAGAAAACCCAAGGTGGCGCCAGGGTCGAGATATGTATTTTAAAAAACCGTATTTATGTTCTGATTTGTTTCACATTTGGCATGTTTAGTTGAAACGTAATAATACATATCGCTAGCTTAGAAAGAAAAGTTGCTAAGTCCCATTTTAAAAATTTTAAAGGAGAGGAAAAAATGTTCCTATAGCCATTTTCTTTAACTATTTCGCAAGACTTTGAATCAAACATTTTGCGCGTTTAAAGCAAAGCAAAACTCCATAAGAATCAGAAGGATTCGATATTTATTAAAAGATGTCGTATTATTTTGGCCTTATGGGATTTGTGGTGCTTCTTTTGGACTTAGCAAATTTTCCTTTTATTGCTTATGAAGAGGAAAAAATAAAACAAGTACCTTTATAATTTTCGAAACGATGCGTATTCAATTTCTCTAGCCTCCTATATCAAAATATGAGTTTTCATTAAAAGTGGACTTAGCAACTTTTCACTCTAAGCTAGCGATATATTATAATCGGTTTTTCATGACAGAAATACACTCGGAGGTTTGCCATTGCCTGCCGAGAGCCGGCCGCTGTTAAGGAAAAACATTTTTTCTATATTTTTTTTGCGATGTTGATTTGACCAGGGCTTGAACCCAGGCCCTGCGGAGTGGTAGCGTGCACTGCTAACCACTACACCACAGGGGTAATAAGACATAGATTTGCAACAAATGAAACTGCTGCTGGCGCTGATGTCAAAATAAAAAGTATATTCGTTGTAATCGAAGTCAAGATCCACTTCTGTTTTTTGTAACGTCACGCAAGCGCGTATGTTTACTAATGTCTTTAAACCGCTACTACCAACGGTGGTATTTTTTTTTTTTACAGATTAAGGAGACATTTAATTGCTAAGCCAGATTGGAAATACCAATATGTTAAAGAAGCAAAGTAAACCTATTTTCCATTTATTTTTGAATGATGGTGCCCAACCGAAATAATTTTGTCTTGCATCATGCTAAGTTTTTATATAATAGTGACCGTGCAAAGGCCGCTAATGGTTAAGGTGGCTAGCCAGAGGCAGCATTGACGCAAGTGATACTGTCGTTATCTCGACACGTTTGTGGGACGGGTTAGACTTGATTAATTGGTCCAAAATTTCTAGGGAATTACTTTTTCAATAAAGGTAACCATTTCAGGGGGTAGCACCCGCAAATATCCGATTTTCAAAAATAAGGGCCACTGTAATGTACATTCATGTAAACAAACTTACACATGTATGAATTAGGGTTGGAAGTTCTATCCGGACGATCCGGCTATTCGAATATTTGAATAAAAATCTGAGTATCCGGATTATGTACAATGTGCTGACATTCTGTTATCTGAATAGAATAACCGTATCTAAAAAATTAGCAATAAAATAATAATTTTTACGTAGTAATGAAGTCCTCTCATCCGAGGCTTTGCCTTGCTTCTTGGTGGAGAAGGACTTGACTTCACCTGGCGTTTCCAATTGGCGTCAGTTGGCACAGAGGAGAAACGACTGGCGTGCTTTGCTGAACTCGGCCAAAATCGCTTAGGCGGTTACAGCGCCAAAAAAAAGAAGAGAGTGAAGTCCTCTATTAATTATTTTAACACTCGATAGATTCAGTATTAAAAATTCAGATTAAAACAAGTAAGAAAGTGTAAGTTCGGGCGGAGCCGAACATTAAATACCCGGCGCAAGTATTAAATATATGTTTTTTCACCTTTTCGAAACCTCGCGCTAGATGTTAAGCCGGGGTGTATCAATCGTTTTGAGTAAATTACCGTCCTTAAATTTCGAAATATTGTAGTTTCAAGCATTTCTGAACTTTACCGTTATATGAAAAGCGGCCGTAATTTTAGTCCGATTTCAATCATTTCCAACGTTTTGCTTTTCTGTGGCAAGCACAATAAAAATACCGAGTGTGGTACAAATTGGTAGAACGATTACCGAAATACATATATGTGATCATAAGTGGGCGGTGCCACGCCCATTTTCCAAAATTTAACCATAAACGTATTTCTTAGTAAAGAATTGTTGCAAGCATGTATTTCTCTAAATTACCGTTATATGGGATGTGGGCGTGGTTACTGTCCGGTTTTAAAAGTTTTCGTCGATTTGGTATGCTGTACCAAGGCCAACAACTGTGCCAAGCTTGGAAGAAATTGGTGCAGCGGTTACCAAGATATACACATGTAACCGTAAGTGGGCGTGGCTACGCCTATTTTCCAAAAATTTATAATATTCCTATTTTTCGTCTGAAAATTATTATAAATATAAATTTTGAGTGAATTATCTTCAGTAGTTACTAAAATATCGCAGTTTTCGTATTACTGGAAATTATCGTTATATGGGAAGTGGGCGTGGCTACAGTCCGATTTCGCCCATTTTCAATACCCACCTACCTTGGATTAATGGAAACCTACACACCAAATTTCGTTGAGATATCTCAATTTTTGCTCGAGTTATCGCGTACACGGACGGACGGACAGACAGACATGGCTTAATCGACTTCTCT
This sequence comes from Rhagoletis zephyria, assembly GCF_001687245.7. NCBI lineage: Eukaryota > Metazoa > Arthropoda > Insecta > Diptera > Tephritidae > Rhagoletis > Rhagoletis zephyria. The sequence continues at coordinate 50,439 of NW_016157373.1, forward strand.
ATTCATTCTAAGCATTTATGTATACATTTGTCATTCAGCCTCATTGCGTAAGTCGTAAATTAGGCTATGTTGTACGCCTCGACAACATCTGCATTGTCGACTGTCGTGCTGAAATAAGTAAGCGACGAAAATCGTCGAAAACTATACAGTGCTGCCAAGTTTTTCCTTTTTAATACACTAGTCGAGTGGAAATTTTAGGCCATGACGTGAGACTTTCTATGCGATTCGACTATCGAAAAACGACTTGCATTCGACACGACTCTCGCAATGAGGGTGTATATCTATCTCGATTCGTTTTGGCTGTTACAAACAACCGTTATGTGAACAAAATTGTATACCCTTGTGCACAAGTGAGCTCGGGGATTTTATCCGTATATACGAATATCCGGACGCTCCTAGCCCTAGTGTGAATTTCTTTTTTATTTCACACCGCTTTAAAAAGGTATACATCATACATGCATTAAGGCATGCAATACCGGAATCTTGAATACCGTTACTGTTGTTAAACTAATCAGCCTCATTGCGTAAGTCGTAAATTAGGCTGAATATCCGCATTGTCTCCTGTCGTGCTGAAATAAGTAAACGACGAAAAACGTCGAAAACTATGCAGTGCTGCCAAGTTTTTCCATTTTAATACCCTAGTCGAGTGGATATTTTAGGCAAGGACGTGAAATCTTCGGTACGATTCGACTCTCGAAAAACGATTTGCATTCGGCAGGACTCTCGCAATGAGGCTGAATATTGCCTCGCTTAATAAAAAATATTAATTTATTAAATTGCATCCAGCAGATCAGTGTAGGCACTTTAGGGTGGCCTAAAAAAGTTAAGTCGCAATCTTAATGCCGCCACCACAGGGACCAAACGTTGTAAAAACGCAGATTCCATAGCAAAATGAAATTGTTAATGACTTTGTTAATTTTTGATTAATTTTTCTACTTGTGCGGATATATATTCTTCAGAATGAATAAATAAATGCAGCCATAATAAGCCCATCTGATTGATGATCAGTTTTTTAGTATATCTCTGGTCAAGCATTGCTTTTTTAAATATCAATGAAATTTATAACACGCTTTCACTTGAAATACTATATAGTTTTGTGAGTACACAATTTTTCGAGTGCTAACTTTAAAAAGGACCTAGGAAGCGAGCTTGTTTATACTTTTTTATTGCAGAGCTGAAGGATCAGGCTCTGTTATGTACGTACATAAAATCAGTAATATGCAATATAAAATGGAATTGAATGAAGGTGAAGATATAAATAGCTAGCGGATCTATTAATCAGATTCAGCATTCAGCCAAAAGCAAACGTTTATCTGGACGAGATCCGCTTTCGATGGCCAAAGTCTTGCTTGTCATTCATCATTGGTATTTTACGCCAAACACTAACATATGTGTGAGCGCCAATCTATTATTATTATTATTATTATTATACCGAATTTGGAGTATAATAAATATTTGTTATTAACAGGGAACGGATTTTATGGAAATTGCCTTTTTTTCTGCTAAAGAGATAGAGTATATTCGATTAAGAATGTCCACGATTTAGCTTTCCCCTGATTCCATATATACACATTTGATGTTGCCCTTTTTTGCCTTTTTAAAGATATTTGCCTTTTTTGCCTTTTCTAGCTTTAAAAAAGTGATTATAGCATTTACAATTTTTTTTTTTAAGATTAAAGAATATACACATTGCCCATGCGGCTTATAGAAGCGCAGGGACCTCTTGCCAAATTGGTGTTGGAAAAATTCAAAGCCCTTTTCTCAGCTAACGTAGGCTTGGAGACAATAAGGGGTGTGGATAAAATTGTAAAGGGCAAGGAAAACGCCCTTATTCCTGATAATATGAACGTTTCGAACGCTCCATATTTAAATTGGGCTCCACTTGTATCAACTTACGTCGAGCGCACATTTACTACATTCAAGGCTTTTCTTCGCGAAAATCGAATGAAAATGCTGCCAGAAAACTTCAAAATGCATCTTGTGGTTCAATGTTACTACAACTATACAGATTAAAGTTTTAGAAACTCGAAACGATAAAATAGGCAAAGATTCAAGGTACAAATTTTTCATATAATGAAACTAGTTCACAGTTTTTCTCTTTTACTTGTAATATAAACATTTCTAAAATAAATGTATTTTTTGATTGTTCTTCGTATTTTCTGTCTTTTTTAGTGCCTTATTTTGCTTTTTTTGCAATACCTAGTGCCTTTTCCTGCCTATTTCGTTATTTTATTTTGCCTTTTTTATAGGTTTTTAGGTCCTAAAAATCCGTTCCATAGTTATTAACTATGCAGCTTTTTTGCATTATTTTTAAGATTCAGCGACTTTAAAATTTGTTCCGACAGAGTATCTGTACGAAACTTCATTACGAACGGATTCAATGAAGGCTCTCTAAGAATTTCGAATTCACGTTCGTAGCTATTCACTGATAGCCATTTCGTATATAGATTAAATGAAAATCGAACCTACGATGGATTCAGTGATTTTTACGGTTATTTCGTACTAATTGGAAACTTATAGGAATTACTTATTTTACATTTAAATTAATGGGAAGTGGTTGAGGAGCACGGACGTGAGTTGTGGCAGGACTACTTTTGGTAAGTTAAGAAAACTTGTGATCACGCATATTAAAAAAAAATTGCTTTATTTAAAAAAGAAACCTGTATAAAAGCCTTAAAATAGTTATAACTCCGTAGAGTATATATTCAGGGTAAACCTTTAGCCAAATTCTTATAAGAAAAAATAATTCGTGGGCTTAAGGGTGAGCTGTGAAAAAAGAAAAGAGAAAGAAACAAAATGCTACTAACTAGGCACACAGAAACAGAAATATTTAACGGCCGAAGCAGCTCTAACCCAGCAAATAATCACATAGGAACATGGCCCAAACGAAACATAAACAAGTAAGAAAGTTTGAGTTCGGGCGGAGCCGAACATTAAAAACCCGGCGCAAATATTAAATATATGTTTTCCACCTTTCCGAAAGCTACCGCTACATCGTAATTCGGGGTTTATCAATTTTGAGTAAACTAGCGTCCTTAAATTTCGAAATATTGAAGTTTCAAGCATTTCTAAAATTTACCGTTATATGAAAAGCGGTAATTTTAGTCCGCTTTCAATAATTTTAAACGTTTTGCTTTTATGTGGCAAGCACAATAACCACACCGAGTTTGGTACAAATTGGTAGAACGGTTACCGAGATACATATATGTGATCATAAGTAGGCGGTGCCACGCCCATTTTCCAAAATTTTATCATAAACGTATTTCTTGGTAAAGAATTGCTGCAAGCATCAATTTAGAATAAATTAGCTTTAATATTTACTGCTTTATCGAAGATTTCGTATTTCTCTAAATTACCGTTATATGGGATGTGGGCGTGGTTATTGTCCGATTTTAAAAATTTTCGGCCATTTGGTATGATGTATCAAAGCCAACAACTGTGCCAAGTTTGGAAGAAATCGGTGCAGCGGTTGCCAAGATATACACATGTAACCATAAGTGGGCGTGGCTACGCCCATTTTTCAAAAATTTATAATATTCTTATTTTTCGTCTAAAAATTATTGTAAATATCAATTTTGAGTGAATTATCTTCAGTAGTTACTAAAATATCGCAGTTTTCGTATTTCTGGAAATTACCGTTATATGGGAAGTGGGCGTGGTTACAGTCCGATTTCGCCCATTTTCAATACCAACCTACCTTGGATTAAGGGAAACCTACATACCAAATTTCGTTGAGATATCTCAATTTTTGCTCGAGTTATCGTGTACACGGACGGACGGACAGACGGACAGACGGACGGACAGACAGACATGGCTTAATCGATTTCTTTTTTCATTCTGATCATTTATGTATACATTTGTCTATATCTATCTCGATTCGTTTTGCCTGTTACAAACAACCGTTATGTGAACAAAGTTATAATACCCTTGTGCACAAGTGCGGTCGGGTATAAAAATATCTTTTCCGACGTGATCTTTTTTCAGTAACAGCCTTTTCATAATTCTTTCCCGACAAGTAAAGCGAGAAATCCGAAAATTTAGTAAAAATAATTTGTTTCCTCTCGTTTTATCCCAGCCAAACCACCAAGATTGATAGACAACCAGCTGTTCAATTTCAAGGAACAAGCAATAGTGTGGCCACTTGTTTGGCATATTTAAATAAAAGCTCTGACCCAATACTTTTCGTGACAAAATCCTGTAAAACTGTCAAACAGCAAAATTACTCTCTGAAGTGAGAGTAAAAAGTGAGTAACAACAAAAAGTACGGGAACAAAAAAACCATTTTTCCTGTAAAAACGTCAACCAGTGATTGCTTGACACTTTTCATGATTTTACCAGAAGAAAAAGTTCGGGTAAAATCTTGCAACTTCATTCTCTGCACAACTCTCCAAAAGTCGCTCTCATTTACAGGATTTTGGAGAATTTCGGAGTACGGGAACATTTTTCCTGCAACTTCCTGCAAGTTCGTGAAAAATCCTGTAAGTTCATGGAGTACTGGATCAGAGCTAAAGTTGATCGCAAACCTAACGAAAGCTAAATGACAATTCAAAAATTAAACGTATGTAAGTGCCGTTTAAATATTCAACGGAAATTGGCCCCAAAACTTGTAAAGACACATGGTTTTTATATGTGGTGCAATCACACTATACGCAATAAGGCCATATATACTATGTTTGTGCGTAGGCAAATTCACGAAATCATTTCATGAATTTGGGCTAAAATATGCTGCATAAACACAATATGTATCATGAATACAACTATACACGAAAATCGGAGAAATCTGACAGATTCTTTTGTTTTGATAATTTTTATGCAGTAAAGAAACAATTCACAGGTACATAAAAAAATGAGGTGAAAATGTTGATATTTCAGATTTCTATTAATTATAGCAATAATCGGTTATAAGGCTTTGAGGACTTTTTTTGGCGTCTTCGTAAAGACTTCGATAGCATTCCGTCGTTCTTTTAATTCCCGTTGAAATATAGCGTTTCATTAGGTAACGTATTGATTTTCAATTTGTGTGTACATACTTAAAAACGAAAAGGGAGACGAACACAACTTTTCCATTGTTCAATAATAATTACACACAATAATTAGTTTTATTTCTTGTAAATGTTATGGTCTCTGATTTTTACTATGAGAGTATATTTAAATTCCAAACTTTAACTTAACTTTTCATAAAGCGCCGTTCATTCTCCTTCGTTTAGGGGGAGTTTGGGGAGCCATACCCCACCCCCTCCTCCCCTCACCCCTAAAATCGTTGTACAAATAGCTAAAGATTTCCCGCGATTTCAAACCAATTGTAATCGATAGCTTATTCGAAAATACATTTACAGTTAATTTTAACCAAATTTTTACTTATACCTGTATGTCGAAAAAGCCACAAAATCGGATTTTTCACGGCGGTAAATTTTTGCGAAATTTGCATTTAAACTCGCTATATCTCAGACGTTTATGATTCGATTGATTTGAAATTTGTACACAATAAACTAGATTCTATTCTGAAGAAGATGAGTCTTACTGCACTTCTTAATATTTATTTAAAACAAAATTACGAATATTTTAACATTTTTATAAAAATTAAGGAGGTGATTTTTACAAATGCAGAAGTTGTGTTATGAAGTTTAAAATTTTTGTTTTGTTTTAATGCAGCATTAAAGACAAATATATACGGATATTTTTGGGAAAGTTTCAGGTTTAGACAACAAGTAGTTCTAAAGTGTTATAACTTTTATATTATGATGACACCCACGAGCGGTCGCTCGTCTCTAGATGACAAATATTTTTAGTTTTGCATGGAAGAAAACGTTCAACACCATTGAGAAAATGAAATCTCAAAAAACAACGCAATTTTTCTCTAAAAAATGTGAGTCAAAAATTTGAAATATAGATGAAAATTTGTAGAATTTTTTAAGTTTTGCAAAAAGTTTTAAAATTTAATTCGTTTGGTTTTTGTTAAAATATCAACTATATTTTCGTGAAAAACTACCGAATAATCATTATTAAAAACATTGCGAATATTGTGTGATATAGATAAATGCAAATTTCGCAAAAATTGGCCGCTGTGAAAAAACAAGTTTTGTAGCTTTTCGNTCGTGAAAAACTACCGAATAATCATTATTAAAAACATTGCGAATATTGTGTGATATAGATAAATGCAAATGTATATCTATCTGGCCGCTGTGAAAAAACAAGTTTTGTAGCTTTTCGGCATGAAGGCGTGAAAGTAAAAAATCGCCGAGACGATATGCGCAGAGAGATGCAATTTTTATTTCGCGGATTGCGCGACCTTCTATGTATAGATGTTGGGTTGTCACGGTAGTCACAATTTTTTTATTGTCTGGCCGCGTTCAGATTTACGATCATCGCATAGCATAGCAAAGTATGAGTTAATTCTGCCGCTCCTTAGACGGAAGAAATGCGTGAGGCGGATAAATTTGAATAGAAGCGGACTGCCGTATATAACAGAATGGTAGTATTTAATGTTAACGTACATGGGAACATAAACTCTTATAAGGTATTCTTCTAGAGTTTGTAAGTTACAAGGTGGTGAAATTGTTGCAACGTACAATCGTAAAATTCGACCGGCCTCGGTTAGCCAACAGGCGCGCTACAGGTTCAGGTTTTATTTTACCTATTTATTTATTTTTTTGTCGGCACCAGGCAGGGTCCAGGTTTGCTTTTATGATTGATCGAACGGTTACCGAGATTCATTCACATATGTGGTCATAAGTACCACGATCATTTTCAAAAACTTTATCATAAACGTCGCTGGCTCGAAATTCGTTTTAGACCCATAGTTTCTCAAGCAAAGTTGCTCAGAATGATCCGTAGAGCATTTTCCGTGTATGTGCCATTCTTTTGAAGTTGGACGGATTTCATAAAAAAAAATTATATCGTGTCTCCGATTCGCTAAAAATTTTTTTTGTGGGTCCTATAAATGAAATAAGCTAACAGCTTCTTTTTTTTCTTCGGAGATATGATCAGTCAAAGTTTGCATTTTTTCGTGATTCTGACTAATCATGTACTTCTTCAAATCGTTATATCTTGGGTTCTGCTCATCGTAGACTTCATCTTAGCGTCATTTCAAAGCTATAGCATTTCTATATATAAGATGGTCAAGATTGTCCTAAAGCTAACTTAGCTATTAACAGTTGAACTTTTTGAAGTTGATTTGCATAGTGAAGACTAGTAAATTAGGGATTTAAAATTATACCATCGTAATCCCTGATTAATTCTCTATAAAAAAAATGGTTTAAAAAAATCGGGATTTTTCAAGAACTATTTTTAAGATATTTTTCTTTATGGCGGGATGGTTTATTTTGTGAGAATCGACAATTTTTTGGTGATTTTTTTTCGAAAACTTATGTTGAGATAAATTTGGCAAGGTGTTGAACATCGGGTTTTTTCAAAAAGTAAAATTTTATTACAGATTTCGATATAAAACCTATCCAGATATAACATTTGTATGGAAAGATTTTTCTTCAAGACAGAACTAAAATTAGCAAAACGCAGATTTTACCGCGGATTTCGGCAAAATATCGCTTCGTTACCAATATTTGTTCCAAGCCGATTGCTTTTTTTATACCGCTTACAGCCGTTTTCTCAGTGGATGTTTAATTATAATCAAAAGATTATCTCTTCTTGTCAGTTTCTCAGTGTATTTAATAGATAATTAGCTTATAGTTAATTCGTCAACATTGGGCAGTTAACTATTGATTTACTAATTATTTGTTAACTTATAGTTATTTATCAACTCAGATATCGGCTGTTAGCGTTAGAGTATTTACCACACATTACAATTTCGCCTTCTGTAACTTCGCAAATAAACAGTTTTCCTTTGACTGAACTGTCTAACACAATATATGGATTTCATTTATTCTACATGTTCTTGAAGAATCTATTTACTTAAGCTTTGTTCAAAACGAGTCGTAAAACTGATATGGAAATAAGAAATTGTTATACATTTTGCAAAGACAAAGTAGAATCCGAATGTAAAATATGTAAGAAATGATATTTTTTTTTTTGGTACTAGATCGGGGTACTTAGGAAATGACCCGGCGCACGTATTGAATATTCTTTTTTCACCTTTCGGTAAACTGCATGATAAGCAGGAGTATTTTTCCCGATTTCAAACAGTTTCGATAATATGCTATTATATATTGAAGTAGTTGAACCAAGATTGGTGGAAATCGATAAAGCGGTTATCGATGCACACTGATGTATGTAGTCATAAGTTGGTGGTGCCACGCCCATTTTCCAAAAATCTATAACATTGTTGTAAGTTGGAGTAAATTGGCGTCCTTAATTATTGGATTACCGGAGTTTTCGTATTTTTGAAATATACCGTAAGTGGGCGTAATTGCATTTTTGCGCCAAGTTTAATAATTGTACCGAGTTTGGTAAAAATTGATAAGCCGCTTACCGAGTGGGCGGTGCCCACTAATTTATCACAGTTTTCGCATTTCTGTAAATTACCGTTACAAATATGGGAGGAGGTGTGATTCTTGCTTAATTTTAAAAATTGTCAACGCGTTTCTTAGTGAGACTCTAAGCAATGTTCGCACCGAGCTGGTGCGGACTGGTAAAAGGACTACAGAGATACAGCGTTTCATCATAAGTGGGCGGTGCCGCGCCCGTTTTCTAACAATTTCATAACTGTCTTATTTTATGCCAAAATTTTACTTCACGTTCCAACTTTCACCGATTTGGATCAAGTATTTCAGCATATTTGTTTTTGAATTTTTCGAAAATACCGTTACAAAAGTTGTGGAGAATGAAACTTTATCATTTGAATATGCTAAGTATTTTCAACAGAAATTGTTCAAAAAAGGCGAAAACCGTTGCAATGTAAATTTGTTTCGAACTTTTTGCTATTATTTACAGTAAAAAATGTTTTTTTTTTACCTAATATATAAACAGTTTGCTAATTATTTATTTACAGTAAAAAATGTTTAATAATATATAAAAAATGTGATACTCTACAAACTTGTATATAACTATTTTTTACGAAAAATTCAAAAATTCGCATGAAACTCGCATAAAAACCAAACAACACCTAAAATCCAAGATGGCAAAATGTTGCTATATGAAATTTAGGGGCGAGACTGGATCCATACTCTTCCGTTAAAAAATTGCTACTACAAATTATTTTTTCCTTCGCACCAATTTGATCTATTTTTACTGCGCTTTATTACAAAAATTTAAATTATTTAAAATATTCGTAAAAAAGGTGAATAAATTTCAATTTTTTTGTACATACAGTATTGGTCATATCTATAGTACCCCCATTTCAAAGTGATGTGGTTTGCCACTTATCCTTAATTATTAATTTTTAAGAATTATGCCGCTGTGGTGCAGTGGTAAGCAGTGAGATCGGAGGAGAGGCTCGGCCAAACACTAACATATGTGTAAGCGCCAATCTATTATTATTATTATTATTATTATTATGAACTAAAATACAGCTTATTGTCTAACAAAACCCATATAAGCCCAAGTTTTAAACTTTGTAAAATACTACAAAAAAATGCAACAAATTTTCCCATAAATTTGCAACTGTTTCTCCGAATATTAGAATTTTTTGAGTACTCAGTTTTATAGCCCATTCAATTTTAATCTGATAATGTGCAAGTTTCAAGTGGCTAAAAATAACCGTCGATTTTTTAACAGGGATTATTTTTATATGGAAAAAACCGCAACACCTTCGACGAAAAAAATTCCAAAAAAATCAATGGTAAATTTTAGCCACTTGAAAAANTAGCCCATTCAATTTTAATCTGATAATGTGCAAGTTTCAAGTGGCTAAAATTTACCATTGATTTTTCTACAAATTGTTCAACTTGGGTTTATTGGGGTTGGTAAAGAAAGAACTGTATTTTAATTGAAAATTCTCAAAAATAAATAAATAAACATAAGTTGCACACAATATCACTTTGAAATGGCGTGCTATAGATATGACCGATACTGTACATATAGGCATATTTTGTCAAAAAATCATTTTTAATTGCATTTGATATTAAACGCTGTTTGTCTTTAATGGACGATCCACTCCATAATTGCAAGAGCAGTTGATGTTTCCATGCAACAATTGGGTACTGATTTTTCCGCCAAATTATTTTAATGACATTTGTTTCAAAATTTTCTTTTTGATGGGGAATTGCATATAGATGCTCTACGGGCATTTTAGTTTTCTTCCAGTTCATAATATATATCATACACAATAGATGCGATCCCGTACGAGTCCGGACTAGTCAGAATCAGTCAGATTTTGGACTTTTGGAAATCGATCCCGTACTCGGTTCTCTGACTATTGAGAGGACAAAAAAGAGAGTAAATACGGTTCTTTCTCTGTCAGAAGTTACCAGTTTTAGTCCTAGATTTTTTTGCTGGTAAATCCTGGTAAATGTGTCAAACGATCAGCTGTAGTGTGTTTGGCAACCAATTGTAAACAAAAGAAAAGTGCACTCTGCTAATTCATGTCGAAAGTATTTAATTACTTGTTTAAGTGGATTCTAATTAATTTGAAAGTATTTTTGGTTACTTACAGGTTTGAGCTGAGTGTGTTTACATACAAAATAAGCAAAAATTTAAAACCAGACAGAAGTTACCATTTTTTACTAGAAAGCGATCCCGTACTTTTCAATGTTACTCTCTCGCTCTGAGCGGGCAGAAAATCAAAAAATTTTGATTTTTGTTGTTGTTGTTTGACAAGCCGTTGAGGCTCGCTAGTAAGTGATGCCCAAAATATCTTCCTTGAAATAATTTTTGAAATAATTTTTTTTGAAGTTAAAAACCACTTTTTAGTTTCTTCAAAGAATATGGTAGCTTCACTTTAAAAGAAAACGTCAAAAGCACAGTTTACGTCAAATGGGAACAATGGTGGAAAAGAAGAACTGAAACTACCTTTAAATATTTGTTATCATGGGAAAGGGATATTTCGCTTGGTTTATCAAGCCGCTTGTGTGGTGTTTTTTGCTCTTAAGCACATCTCGTCGCCTGGGTAAAAGAGTGTCGTATGTTACGCATGTACATATGACGCTTACGACAATCTTTTACCCAGGCGACGATCTGCATTTGCTGATAAATATTCAAAATTTTATCGATATTTTTTTTCATTCCATCGTTGTATTTTCAACTTACTTTGAACTTGCAAAATCTTGGTAACGAATGGAGAACACGCATTGTTCAATCATAAGGATATCCATATTGATTCTTCATTAGATCAAGAAAATTATAGGAAAAAAGTTTTGGAATTAAAAGATTTTTCAGATTCCCAATTAAAACGAATTATATCTGCATTATTAATATAGCCCTTTTCTTATTACATACAAAGCAAGGCATAAAAAATAACGGTGATACTTTGTTTGAGCCGCAAGAACAAGTGTACCAATTGAATTTAGGGATGTAATTAATTTTTATACTAAGTACCTGTGAATAGTATGCAGTACACAATACTCATATCTGTAATAAGAAAATTTTGAGTAATTTGTCCGGATTTTGAGGATTTTTCATTTGTTTTTGAGGAATTTGGCAATTTCTGGCATAAATGCAGTTGGGCTCCAAATCTCAAATTAAAAAAAAAAATCTTGGAATCGATAGAGATGATTGAGCTGAGTATAACGGTACACTTCTTTTTTTGGGAAAACAACAACAACAAGAATTATCAAAGGTTAAAGTTCAAAATAAGCAATTTTTGAAATCAAGATTTCTCATAAACGAATGAATGAAATTTTGATATCATTGAATGAAAATTTTGATCTCATTTAAAAGAAAATTTGATTCCCTTTAATTTGGTATACGTACTTTATATATATGTTGTATAGTTCTTACGAAAATTGAATTAATGTAAGATAATTATAAAAAAAAGCTTACAAGCCCTAAGTGCGGCCGACGCCGCCTACGCTGAAAGGTGTTCTCTGCAAAAGGTGTTCAGTGCCTTTTCTTCGCAACACAGGAAGAGAATTCGACTTTGTGAGGGTTATAATCCCTAAGTGCGGCCGAAGGCCGCCTACGCAGAAAGGTGTTCTCTGCAAAAGGTGTTTTTTTTTATAATTATTTTACATTAATTCAATTTTTGTAAGAACTGTACTACATATATATAAAGTACGTAAACCAAATTAAAGGGAATCGAATTATTATCCTATCCTATTAAATGAAATCAAAATTTTCAAAATCCATTTATTTTTTTTGAAGAAATCTCGATTTCAAAATAGCTAATTTTGAACTTTAACCTTTGATAATTGTTGTTGTTGTTTCCCTAAAAAAAAAGAAGTATGCCGTTATACTCAGCTCAATCATGTCTATCGATCCCAATATTTTGTTTTCTAATTTGAGATTTGGAGCCAAACTGCATTTGTTCCCAATTTTTTTGTGGCAACACTGTTGCATACAAAAATAATTCGTGTTTGTTTGAGAATGCTATGGTGATCCAATTAAGGCACACATGAATATCAGCATTGGAAATTGGAATATGTTTTGGATCTCCACTTGACCTCCAACCCAAATTTTTATTGGGCAATAAAATTAGCACAAGATTACCAGGAGCAAGGTCAGCCACAAAGGAGTCAACCAAAAAACTTCAGATTTTACCACGTCTGCAGCTGCCTTTAACCGATCTCCAGTCTAATTGCAGCGAATCTTAAGTAGATTCTACATACAATTTTCTGTGAATTACTTTTAAAATAACTGGCGTTTCTTTATTAATAATGCGTTCATGTGTACATATGCTTGTATTTTGTACTATATATGTACATAGGTATGAATATATACTTGTGCTTTAGATATTATATAGATCCATATGAATGTACATAATTAGGAAATAAGCGTGCCAGACTTGAAGCGAACTTGCAAGTATGGCTCACAATAAAGACGACGGTGGGATCATTAAAGAATTGTGGATTTCTTCTGTCAATAAAACCTTGTAGCGGTCACAACCTGCTGTCTAAGATCAAACTAAGCACCAATATTTGCGAATAGGCCAATAGTCAAATATAATCAAATCCCTTATGGAAGGAAATAATGATATATCGCGTGTATATATCTAAGTACATATATTGGTCTACGTTTGTCTTAACTGCGGCGCGACGTCAACGAAAACTGGCATACAAACACACTGTGCTCACATATCTATATAAAAACATGCATACATGTGTACATATATTCGTATGCACACTCCATCGGAAAGGCGTAGTAAGGCGACGAAGACGGAGCTGAAGAAAATGTGAAAATGGGGGAAAAGATTTACCAATTACCGATTATATGTACATATTTTTCCGCATTTCTGTTCGAAAAATTCACTTTAATCACTACACAAATCGTTGTAAAACACTTAGTAATTAAATTATTATGTTTCCAACGTCTTCAAATTATAGAATAAGCAAATAAATTGTAAATACTGAACTTAAACGAAATTATTAATGAAAAATGCAGAGCGCAACGCGAAACACACAATGGATGGACAAACAACGATGAAGCAACGAACCAAACGAATGACAGCAAAGAGGACAGTCATTCGAGCGTACAAACGAACGAAGCAAGCGCTTGCAGAGAACTTAGTAGAGGTGATGGAACTGTGGGTGCAATTGAAACCATTTCTGTCCTTTTTTAAAATTTTCAAGCCATTCTCTCATATTTTACAGATATATACAAAATACAACGCATCGTTTATCAAGAATGATAGAATACAAGATTGCGCCGATCAGAGAGGATTTTTGAGAATAACTTTTGTGTGACGTCACACTGGTGCAATTGCGAGAGAGAAATGCCAAGAACGGAAGAAGAAGCAAAAATGTTGCAAGGAAAACGTAAACAAGTTGCACCAGCGTGACGTCATGCAAACAACGATTCTGTCAAATTCGTTAAGAGAGGAATAGCGGTCCGAGATCGGCGCAACCTTTGTATTCTATCAATCGTGATCGTTTATTAACCTGCACTATACAGACGGCGTTTAAGGTATCATTTATTCCGAAAATAGCTTCTATTTGAAAGCCTAACTTTCCATCCCTGCCTAGAAGCTCTCTGGAAATAGCAGGAGAGGGCGTGCTCAAAATTCACACGCTCTATCAAGAGAGACGTCAGTTTTTGAGACTGTTGCCAACTTGGTGTTTTTCGCACTTAATTTAGTGCTTTTCTTTATACAAAACAAGAACATTTTTGAGTTTAGCGCTGAGTTGTTTGGTGCTTTTGTTTTTGGTTTGAAGAAACCAAATCTGAAAAATTTCTTCTTTTTGCTTTTGTTTGATAGGAAAGAAAATTAAGCAAAACGAAGAAAAATATAACATTTAACAGTCAGGAAAAAATATTCAATTCAACAGCAACTCTGGACACAAATTCAATGAATACAAAGACCAATAGAAATTTGGCGATTTTTCTTGGGTTTTAGTGATTCTTCAAATTCAACACCTGGCAATACTGGTTGTTGTTGCTGCAATAAATTCTTTGCAATGGCGTTACGATATTCCCATTGAAGAGTTTTTGTCGGTTGTCTAAACGAGTAGCGTTCGTGTGAACTCTGCCGACGCTGAAGCCAGCTGCGATTTTGACAGCGATTGTGTGAACCAAATGTATACGTCGTGGGAAAATTCCTTTAAGCGTGGGAAAATTTGCCAACTACGCTATTTGTCCCACTCGCACCGTGTTAAAGGGATTTTATGTTTAGACCTTTCAGAGGGTGAAATAATGAAAAGAATTTGAAGGCGAAAACTTGGCCACGATTTGTTTTCGCCATATTGAATTTTTTTTTGGACAATTCGACCACGCTAAATCAAGTGGGTTATCGGGATAAACAACTCAACAGCCTTAACTACGTGGTTAATCTCCGGTGGGGACATGGAATTAAGGGATTTTATGTTAAGACCTTTCATAGGGTCAAGCACGCCGTAGCAAACGAAGTTGAGGCGTTTCGTAAACCGCTATTTTGGTTTCGCCGATCTTGACAATTCTCAATTGACGCCCCAAAAACTTTAAATGTATTAAAACTACAGTTTTTTCACATTTTCTTTATTTATTCTTATTATAAATGATATGCATACATGAACCAACGACTAAAGATCACCTAATCAGCCATTTTATTTTTATTTGTAATCGATTTTCAGAAAAAAACTTTTGTAGCGTTTTTGATGTTTCTCGGTTTTGTTTGCACCGTCTTCTACCGCCTCGTAATGATTTTCTAGCGATTAACCCTGGGATTCGGTAATTCAGTCTCATCTCAAGTCACTAAATTTGAGATTAGCAATTAGACTATTCAGTAGGATAGTCACAAAAAGTTCACCAAAAATATGTGGTGAAAACAAACACAGACAGTCAACTGACAGTGTTTATGTATGCCTTTGCCTCGCCGCCCGAAGAGTCGCAATGGCCGAGTGGTCAAAGCATTAGGCTGCCGGACNAAAAGTTCACCAAAAATATGTGGTGAAAACAAACACAGACAGTCAACTGACAGTGTTTATGTATGCCTTTGCCTCGCCGCCCGAAGAGTCGCAATGGCCGAGTGGTCAAAGCATTAGGCTGCCGGACGAGAGGGTACGGGTTCGAGTACTCCTCGGGCGTAGAGGATTTTTTATTTTTTTTTATTTAGTATTTTTTTCTTTTTTTTATTAGCTTAATTTTTTTTAATAATCATTACATTTTAATGTAAAAAAATAAATATATATTTTTTTTCAATGGACTTGTATATTAGAGTATTTTGGTTTATTTCCTAACGAAATTCTTATTGAACAAATTTCCTCGGTTCGTATTCGCGTTTTTTTAATAAAATGGAAAGCAACTCACTTTTTCTCCATATTTTTAGTTTTGAGACCTGCTCTTAGCCAGCTGACAAATTAGTGACTTTTTTTTTAGACTAGAGACGTGACACAGCGTACTGAATGCCAAATAGTCTCAAAATCCAAGTTCACCACCCAAAAGTCACTATTAGTGACTAGAGACCGCTTACTGAATGCCTAATACACCTTGGGTAGAACCGCTGGGAGGAATTATTCAAATTCTTGACGTTTACAAGTAATTTAATTTTAAAATTTTAAACACAAACTCACACACACATTCTCATTTTCAATCTCAAAAAACAACAACTACTTTGAAGAATTCATTTATTTTACTCTCAATTTTATGTGATTTTAAAATGTTGGCAAACTTAAAAAAAAAAATCACGGCCGACGAATTGAGAGAACGGGGGTATCGAATTATCTCGTGTCAGCGTAGCTCGCTTGAAATGCAAGTGTTTATATGCAACACAAGAAATGAGTCGATCGAACACACTTTCAAACAGAATTTATTCCGATGCAACCCTGTTAATACATGTGTCAATTCTTGAAAATGATGATTCAAAAACCAACTCGCAAGTCTAATTAAATTTACTATCAAAACGTTGGAGGTTTGAATACCAAATTAGCTGACATATATTTAAAAGGTTTTGACTGCAATTATAATATTATTTCCTTGAAACAAACCGAAACAAACCCAAACCTCATATTTTTAATTCCGAAATTCTTCCAAATGAATATCAAATATACAGGAGTGACCGCGAGGGCAGAATCGGCGGTGGTGTTCTTTTTGCGGTGCATTCATCGATCGAGGAAGTTAGTGTCCCTGTCATTGAATATACCGAATTTAAATGTATACGTGTACAGGCTGGAAAGAGTTATTCTAGAACCCGAATTTTCGTAATTCGTAGCTAAGCTACGAAAAATCCACATGCTGCAACCCTTGCGGAAACAAGTGTATTGCCAGCTATCAGTTGTTTTTCGAAGATAGCTGAATGAAGGAAAACAAAGTGGAAACGAATTTAAAAAAAAAACACTCATGAAGTGCTTATTTATAGTAAAATTGTTTAATTTTACATATTTTGGAGGAAACTATGGATTCTATTGCATTTGCAATTATTGCAACGGAATAGGAGCACGCTATGGGAATGATTTCACAAACACATGCGGAGCTGTCGGTTATAGTAACCATGGGCACATCTATGTCAGCTTCTGGTTGAAATGTTGAACCACAAACCAAAACTCCTCCTATGCCGGAAGGACTGGTTCCCAATCCTGTTAATGCAATAACAGCTTCTTCCAAGCCATTGAAAACACGCACTTTGTTAGGTCCACCACCTATTGCGCTTGATTCTGCCTTCGGCCGCGCTTGGGGATTATAACCCTTACTAAGTAGAATTCGCCTTTCTGTGTTGCCGGAGAAGAGGGGCTTCCGCATGTCGATGCTATACAACATTTCTTGTGCTTATCACTCCGGCTACGCCATCCACAGTATTTTTGCGCAGAACCCACATCGAAATTAGCAAAAGTGCCGAATTTATTAATAAGCTAGTGGTAGGAAATTTGAAACATTTATCTTAAATAAATACACGTGTATGTTAAAGTATTTGGATTCGGGTTATGCGTTTGTACACAACAACCGCAAATCATTGTAAAAATAACTAAACCGGACCCAAGTTTCTCGATAAGGGGCTTCAAATATTCTTTTTTGCTTGTTTATAAAAGCAGTGACAAAAGTTATACGCTTTTGTAATAGTTAAGAAAACACTAAATGACGAAATAAAGTACGATTTGTAAGAAGCCACGAAACTATAAACTTATTGCAGACAAACTCTAGTCACGGCGAGTATGCCCCAGCACTGTAGAAACAACGGGGCAGCAAAAATGCATCGTTACAAAATGTGTACAGGTTTTCGGTATTACAATTAAAATATCAAAGTTGCCCACCGATCCTGATTAAAAAAAATGTTCAAGGTCAAAGGTCACGAAGGCCCGTTTCTTGCATTTTTCACGCGAACGGTGAGTGTTAGATTAAAAGCGTCTTCTGGATCTTCTTCTTCTTATTTGGCGCTGTAACCGCCTAAGCGATTTTGGCCGAGTCCAAAACAGCACGCCAGTAATTTCTCTTCTGTGCTAACTGACGCCAATTGAAAATGCCAAGTGAAGCCAAGTCCTTCTCCACCTGGTCTTTCCAACGCAGAGGAGGCCTTCCTCTTCCTCTGTTACCAGCATCGCGGCCCGCGTTGAATATTTTCAGAGCAGGAGCGTTTCTGTCCATCCGAACGACATGGCCAAGCCAGCGGAGCCGCTGAATTTTAATTCGCTGCACTATGTCTATATCGTTGTAAAGCTCATACAGCTCATCGTTAAATCGTCTGCGATATTCGCCATCACCAACGCGTAAAGGTCCGTAAATCTTTCGCAGAATCTTTCTCTCGAAAACTCCAAGAGCCGCCTCATCAGATGCTTTCATTGTCCATGCTTCCGCGCCATACACCAGCACAGGCATGATGAGTGACTTATAGAGTGTGATCTTTGTACGACGAGAGAGGACTTTACTTCTCAATTGCCTACTCAGCCCAAAGTAGCACTTGTTGGCAAGAGTGATTCTCCGTTGGATTTCAAGGCTGACATTATTATTGGTGTTAATGCTGGTTCCCAAATAAACGAAGTCGTCTACTTTTTCAAACTTGTAACTGTCAACAGTGACGTGGGTGCCAAGACGCGTATGCTCTGACTGTTTGTGTGCTGACAGGAGATACTTCGTTTTGTCCTCGTTCACCACCAGACCCATTCGCTTTGCTTCTCTATCCAATCCCGAGAAGGCAGAACAGACGTAGCCCTTGTTTTTACCGATAATATCGATGTCGTCGGCATACGCCAGCAATTGTACGCTCTTATAAAGTATTGTGCCTGAGCGGTTCAGTTCTGCGGCTCGTATTATCTTCTCCAACATAAGATTAAAGAAATCACACGAAAGGGGGTCCCCTTGTCTGAAACCTCGTTTGGTATCAAACGGCTCGGAGAGGTCCTTCCCTATTCTGACGGAGCTGGTGGTATTGCTCAACGTCATTTTACACAGCCGTATTAGTTTCGCGGGGATACCAAATTCAGACATCGCGGCATAAAGGCAACTTCTCTTCGTGCTGTCGAAAGCGGCTTTGAAATCGACAAATAGATGGTGTGTGTCGATCCTATTCTCGCGGGTCTTTTCCAAGATTTGGCGTATTGTGAATACCTGATCTATGGTGGATTTTCCAGGCCTAAAGCCACACTGATAAGGTCCAATCAGCTCGTTGACGGTGGGCTTCAGTCTTTCGCACAATACGCTCGATAAGACCTTGTAACCTATGCTTAGAAGGCTAATTCCGCGGTAGTTGGCGCGTATGGCGGGGTCGCCTTTCTTGTGGATTGGGCAGAGCACACTTAAATTCCAGTCGTCGGGCATGCGTTCATCTGACCATATTCTGCATACGAGCTGATGCATGCACCTCATCAGCTCCTCGCCGCCGTACTTGAATAGCTCGGCTGGCAGGCCGTCAGCTCCAGCAGCTTTGTTGTTTTTCAGCCGCGTAATCGCTATTCGTACCTCGTCATAGTCAGGCGGTGGGACAGCTACTCCATCATCATCGACTGGGGACTCGGGTTCGTCTTCCTCACTACTTTCAGCGCTGCTACCATTCAGTAGGTTATAAAAGTGTTCCCTCCACAATTTAAGTATATTCTGGACATCGGTCACTAGGTCGCCATTGTTGTTCTTACAGGAGTTCGCCCCGGTCTTGAAACCTTCCGTAAGTCGCCTAACCCTCTGGTAGAATTTTCGGGCGTTCTTCCTGTCGGCCAGCATCTCAAGCTCTTCGCACTCACGTATTTCGGCCTCTCTCTTCTTATTGCGGCAAATACGTCTCGCTTCCTTCTTCAGTTCCCTATAACGGTCCCACATGGCTCGCGTTGCGCCCGATCGCAGCGTGGCCCTGTAGGCGGCATCTTTTTTCTCTGCGGCTTCTTGACATTCCTCATCGTACCAGTTGTTCTTTCGGGCTCGCTGAAATCCAACTACTTCTTCGGCGGCGGTACTTAATGATCGGGAAATGTGGTTCCACTGCTCGCGTACGTCGGATTGTTGAAGAGTGCTCTCAGAGAGCAGGTGTGTGAGTCGAGTGGCGAATAAATTGGCCGTCTGTTGTGATTGCAGCTTTTCGACGTTAAGCTTTCCTTGCATTGTTGGGCGCACATTTTTTGCTGCACAGAGGCGGGTGCGTATCTTGGCTACAACAAGATAGTGGTCCGAGTCGATGTTTGGCCCTCGGAGTGTACGTACGTCCAAAACGCTTGAAGCATGCCTTCCGTCTATCACAACATGATCGATTTGGTTTCTCGTTTTTCGATCTGGAGACAGCCATGTAGCTTGGTGGATGTTCTTATGCTGGAACCTAGTACTACATATTACCATATTTCGGGCCCCGGCGAAGTCGATCAGCCTCAGTCCGTTATCGGACGTTTCGTCGTGGAGGCTGAATTTTCCGACAGTGGCGCCAAAGATCCCTTCCTTGCCCACCTTGGCATTAAAATCGCCAAGCACGATTTTGACATCGTGTCGGGGGCAGCGCTCATATGTACGTTCCAAGCGCTCATAGAAGAGATCCTTGGACGCCTCATCCTTCTCTTCCGTCGGGGCATGGGCGCAGATGAGCGAGATGTTGAAGAATCTAGCTTTGATGCGGATTGTGGCTAGACGTTCGTCCACCGGGGTGAACGCCAGTACTCGGCGACGGAGTCTCTCTCCTACCACGAATCCAACACCGAATTTGCGCTCCTTTACGTGGCAACTGTAGTAGACGTCGCAAGGCTTCACGCTTACTTTACCTTGCCCCGTCCATCGCATTTCTTGGATGGCGGTGATGTCAGCCTTTGTCTTCCCGAGGACATCAACCAGCCGGGCAGAGGCACCTTCCCCATTAAGGGTCCGGATATTCCAGGTGCATACCCTTAAATCATAGTCCTTTATACGTTTGCCGTGGTCGTCATCAGAAAAAGGGGGTCTCATCCGAGGCTGTTTTTTTCTTTTCATTGGGCGGGGTTTTAACGTGGCGGGACCCAAACCCAGCGCACGCGAAGTTTTACGCCTTCTCACTTTAGCTCGCTCCCAAACGGGTGTTTGGTTGCTACCCAGAGGATACGTGGATATAAATATCCGGACGTTGTGAGCTGCGATTTGAACCGTACGCACAAGAATCGCTTCTGGCCACTCCCAGGTGAATGGCAGTCAAAAGTTTTCCACTCCTGCGCACGGAACCATCCTCCAAAAGCGTCTTCTGGATAGACTACACAAATATTTTTATGATGAATGTTTCAAGATCTTTGTTACTCTGGCCTCTCTGCGTTGTCGGAGGTATTGCCATGAAGGCTCAGACTTCTTGTCTACTAAATTGCTCAGTCTTCATTCTTAATGACCCTAATTGTGAGAGTCGTGTCGAATGCAAGTCGTTTTTCGAGAGTCGAATCGTATCGAAAATTTCGCGTCATTGCCTAAAATTTCCACTCGACTAGTGTATTAAAACGGAAAACCTTGGCAGCACTGTATAGTTTTCGACGCTTTTGGTCGTTTACTTATTTCAGTACGACAATAGACAATGCTGCTGTTGTCGAGTCGTACAATTTAACCTAATTTACGACTTACGCAATGAGGCTGATTATGCTGCAAACATGCTGATGTACAGTAATGGAGTCCATTTGATATTCAGCCTCATTGCGAGAGTCGTGGCGAATGCAAATCGTTTTNTGATGTACAGTAATGGAGTCCATTTGATATTCAGCCTCATTGCGAGAGTCGTGTCGAATGCAAATCGTTTTTAGAGAGTCGAATCCTATCGAAAATTTCACGTCATTGTCTAAAATTTCCGCTCGACTAGTGTATTAAAACAGAAAAACTTGGCAGCACTGCATAGTTTTCACCGAATTTCGTTGTTTACTTATTTCAGCACGACAGTCGACAATGCAGATGTTGTCGAGGCGTACAATTTAGGGCCGGTTTGCTCAAAGCCTGGTTGACACTAATCCTCGGTTAACATCGTTATCGACGTTTTCGACTTCATGCATATAACACGGTGTCGGTAATGTCGATAACGATGTTTAAGCGGAGATTAGTGTCAACCAGGCTTTGAGCAACCGGCCCTTAGCCTAATTTACGACTTACGCAATGAGGCTGATTACGTTTGTTTTTTTTTGCTGCACGAAAGTGCCCATTTTATGTTTCTTTGGTAGGTTCTCGAGCGGTTGAGTGTCACTTTGAGAGAGCAAATTTAGTTTTTCATTAGCCCGAGATCGCCCAGCCTATTTTTCCGGGCGAGTTTCAAATCTTAAATTTATAATTTTGTGAGATTTGACGTTTAGTTTCGGGCACAAAATATGTGTTTTACGCAGGGACCGTAACCGTTATGATTTTTATAATAAAAATCAAAATTTAATCGTTATGTTGTGATTTGTATTTTTCGATCATTTTTAATCGTAATTTTTTGATTTTTATTTTTTCGATCATTTTTAATCGTTATACTATGATTTTTATTTTTTCGATCATTTTTAATCGTTACTTTATGATTTTTATTTTTTCGATAATTTTTAATCGTTATTTTATAATTTTTATTTTTTGATTTGTATTTTTTCGATCATTTTTAATCGTTATACTATGATTTTTATTTTTTCGATCATTTTTAATCGTTACTTTATGATTTTTATTTTTTCGATAATTTTTAATCGTTATTTTATAATTTTTATTTTTTGATTTGTATTTTTTCGATCATTTTTAATCGTTATACTATGATTTTTATTTTTTCGATCATTTTTAATCGTTACTTTATGATTTTTATTTTTTCGATAATTTTTAATCGTTATTTTATAATTTTTATTTTTTGATTTGTATTTTTTCGATCATTTTTAATCGTTATACTATGATTTTTATTTTTTCGATCATTTTTAATCGTTACTTTATGATTTTTATTTTTTCGATAATTTTTAATCGTTATTTTATAATTTTTATTTTTTGATTTGTATTTTTTCGATCATTTTTAATCGTTATACTATGATTTTTATTTTTTCGATCATTTTTAATCGTTACTTTATGATTTTTATTTTTTCGATAATTTTTAATCGTTATTTTATAATTTTTATTTTTTCGATCATTTTTAATCGTTATTTTGTGATTTTTATTTTTTCGATCATCTTTAATCGTTATATTATGATTTTTATTTTTTCGATCATTTTTAATCGTTATTTTGTGATTTCTATTTTTTCGATCATTTTTAATCGTTATACTATGATTTTAATTTTTTCGATCAAAAATAGCGGTTATTCTTAGTTTTTTAATGTATAAACCGAATGTGCACAGATTTGACTTAAAAAGCAGTATTACAAGGCATGCATATGTACACTAGGATGGTCTAAAAACAGTAAAGTCGGAATTGTAATGCTCTCACCCCCTAGGATCTGAACAATCAGTTGTATGGAGGTAATAAAAAGGAAATAGTGGCCCGGTCTTTGTTCATTTCACTGTAAACTTTCTGTTGATGAGTGAAAATATTGCGAAATTTCATGTTTCCAGCTGCATAAATGGAGAAGTTATAAAAAGAAATCTCATATCTGAACAATCAGTTGTATGGAGGCTGTAGGTTATAGCGACCCGATATTCGTCATTTTTATTGTAATTATTCTTTTGATAATGGGTGGAAATATTGCGAAATTGCATGTGCCTATCTATATAAATGGATAACTCCTCCACGACGAAAATCCTCATAGCTGACCAATCAGTATACGATTATTATAACGATTATTTTTGATTGAAAAAATATAAATCATAAAATAACGATTATAGAATGATTTTTAAATAAAAATCCTTCATGATAACGATTATTTTCGGTCCCTGGTTTTACGTTCTCGTGGTTTTGGGCAGTTTACTCACTTTTGTAAGAGCATTTCATTCTTCCAGTCATTTGCCCGAAACTAGCCCGAAAATTAAAAAAAAAACAAACCTATTATTCGTAAATATGCGATAGAGGTCTCGGACATGATTTAAAAATTATGCAAAAAAGTTATTTAAAACGGTGCCGAAATTTTTTATAATCGAAATACTATACTATTTTTTATTATTTTAAACTAGTTATATACAAAGTGGTTAATAACTTAACTTAATTTGCCCAACGTAACAAGAAATTATTGCTACAACCTACCTCTTCATGCTTTAATGTTTTTGGATAATTCGCTAGCGAAAACCGAAAATTATTTTCATCTAATATATGTATGTATGTACATATGCGTATCTACATATATAGGAAACAATTAATTACCTAGAAACAGTTCGTGACATGTTGGCATTAAAGTGTGAAACTGTTAAAAGCTAACATGTAAAAGTTTATTATACAAATTGTTCTTGACTGTTTGCGGACAGCTCCATAAGCCGCCAAGCTGCCTTTGGATTTAACTCGTTTGGGTCTCGGCATAGAACCCACACATAATTCACGCGCATGACTTTATCAGGATCACCTTCCACTATTTGGTGATAACGGTCACGAACGCACATAATCTGTTGAGCCTGGAAGGTTACTATCAACACCGGACCCTGCTCCATAACTTTGCCCATTGCCAAGTCTATATTTTCGATATCCAGGATCTTTGAATCCAAGTACATACCAGCTTTTATTGCTTGGCTTATTGGTGTTGCTATAATATTGTATGTGCTTTCGAAGCACCAATCTCTCAGAATGTCTAAATTTCCACGAACCATCGCTTCTAGGATGTTCGGTATTATGTCAGTCTCACAATCACGAAGAAACTGTTTTTGATCGAAATTGGGATCAATTTTACAAAGTTCAGTGAGCGTTTCAGAAAGCTCTGTTTTCGAAAAAAGTCCACCCATAACGTCTGAAACTTTATCGGTCAAAAGGCGAGAGGCGCGTATAACAGGATTTTCTGACTCATCATATTTAAGTTTCCAGTCAAGCACTTTGTTAACATATGCGTTGTTATTCTTAAAATTTTCCCACGATTGGTAGAATTTCGAATCCTTGTGTAGTTCCACACCTAGAAGGATTAAAAATTGCTTAAAGTTAGAAGTTCTGAATGTTATTGGTAAAAATTAAGCTAATCTTAATTCAAATACTTGTATGAATATTGGGGTGTTTTTTTTGTCACTCCTACCTCGAAATTTAGTGGAAAACGCCTAAAAAAAAACACCCTGAANGTTTTTTTTGTCACTCCTACCTCGAAATTTAGTGGAAAACGCCTAAAAAAAAAACACCCTGACAATTTTAACCCTTAATATTAACATTAAGTACTCGCTCAAGGCGTGCAAAGATTTCCAATATAAAATACACTTAAACTTTGAGTGTTTTTCTTCAAAAGTCTACAACTCAGAGGAATTTTACGGTATAATCTTGGTCAATGATGAGTTTTCTTCAGAATTGAATGCTCCACAAAACAAAAGTGTTCACTGCGGTGTAATCCTTACTCCCACCAGCGAGGTAGTACGGGTCACTAAACCCAATTTTTCATTAATCGTTTTTTGCTACTATCTCGAAAATATAAATGACGTACTTGTAGACATTCAATTTGCAACACCAAATCGCTAAGATCGATATTTCTTGAGATGTTGGGCCTTGAAGTTGAGGTAGTGTGGAATTTTCATGGACTATTAAGGTATCCACACATTGAACTTTTTTAAGTTGATTTGCATAGTAAAGACCAGTAAATTTGGGATTTAAAATTACACATTACATGTTTCAAAAATTGGGAGTTTTTTAAGAACTATTTAATTTTTTTTTATGACGAGGTGGTTTCTTTTATGGGAGTCAACAATGAAGTCTCTACGATGCACAGTGGCCAATTTGTGAAAAACCCTGGCCAAAACTAAAAAAAAAATTGGTGCATTCGTAGGCATAACCATCTTATATTGTTAGGAGGGCTCTACTGCGTATCGTTATACAACAAGTCGATTCTCTTAAGGCATTTAGTGTTACAGAAGATCGAAGTGACTCNCTCTACTGCGTATCGTTATACAACAAGTCGATTCTCTTAAGGCATTTAGTGTTACAGAAGATCGAAGTGACTGTTGCTAGCAATTCGCTCTAAACTTTTCGTAAATTAGAGTTTTCGTCTTTGTTAAAATCGTGGTATATTCTTAAAAAAAATTAACAGTTTTCAAGCATCCGCTCATGGACATTATAATCTAGAGTATGTAAAACATGTTTTTTCATTGTCACGCCATCCAAAAACTGGCATAGATATTCACGGATGGATCTTTTTTGTTTACTCATTATATTATAGATTAGGAAAATAGTTACGAGAGTGGTCAAGATTAGCGGTCTAATTTTCTTTTTCATATATACTAAAGTTTTTCCCATCCACCTTGGTTAAAACCGCCTGCCACAAGCCGCCACTGTAGTTTGGACATCAGTTTTTATATGCGATTCTTAATTTTTTTATGTTTAAAAGATTTAAATTATGTAAAAAAATATTTCTGTCAAGATTTTGATGTTTTAAAGATATGATGTCAGAAAGTACTACTATATTAGAGTGCTCATCCATGGGCCTCTCATTATTGAATGGGCACCCCTGCCAATTGGGTAAATTTCCGAAGAAACCCAAGAGTCAAGGAATAAGGATATTAAAAAATATCGGCTGCTTGTATCCTCGGCCCCTGTCATTTCAAGTTTACGTTTAAACCCACCAAAAAAAATCATAAACTGTCGTCAGATGCCATTAAATTATTATCAACTGTTGTAAATGCGGATGCGGATTTGCCATCAGTAAATATAGATAGAAGCTTGGATACTTCAGAAGACTGCGAGTCTGACGGTGTATAAATTTGTTATCTGAAAAATATATTCCTGTACCAACAAATATGTATGTCTTGTTTATTGATTCATTCAAAATCCCGCAGTTCCCGTGTAAATTTGAACATCAAGATTTTTAGAAACAAACATTAAGACCTCGTTAGTGTTTGTCCGAGCTGCTCTTCCGATTTGTGGCGTGCGCCTTGATGTTGGCGCACAAAGGGGAGAGACCAACAGTTTAACGCCGAATCCGAACGGGGATTTTATTTTTATGAGAAGCTGTTCTTCGTGGTTGAATACACTCGGGGGTTTGCCATTGCCTGCCAAAGGGCGACTTTATTACAAAAAAACTTGTTTGTTTCTTATTTTTTGATGTTGGTCGGAAATTGGGCTTGAACCCAGGCCCTGCGGAATGATAGCGTATATTGCTAACCGCTACATCACATTATATAACAAAAAAGCCGAACACATGACATTTTTTACTTAACTACCTCCGTTTTGCTAAAAATCTGATTATTCTAAGCGACCACAGCAGCCATTATGGATCCGCCATTTTCAATTTCGAAATTATGTGGTGAAATTTAAAACCAGCAACCAAAATAATGACGAATACACAAGGTTTGATTACAATAGCACCACGCTTCGACTTCGCTTTTTCGAAAAATTGGCCACTGTGCGATGAACAGAACCCGAGATATAAAGATTTGAAGAAGTATTTAGTCAGAATCACGAAAAAATCCAAAATTTGACAGATCATATGTATGTATATCCGAAGAAAAAAGGAAAAATATGAAGCCAATCGAAATTGTGACACCAAATTTGGTGTCCGGTATGAAAAAGAATGCCTCATATGTATGTTATATATATTATAACAGAATAATAGTAGTATTAGAATTGTAATATATTATTTGATTATTTGTAGGGTTGCATTTTATTATTCTTGTATGCCATTACAGCGTCTGAATGTCGTTTTATTTTAGTTTGGTAGTAAATTAAATTCTATCTCGGGATCCGGAGGGCTTGATCGCGGGATTTCGTGAGTAAACGAAACGAAATAGTAACGTACAATATAGTTTATCTTCGTACCCTGGTGCCAATACTTTTGTCCGGCACTGTAATTGAGTTAGAAAAACCAATATTTGTTAACATCTAAAGCTTTTTAATAAATACATGTATTTTTTATTGATTCCCAAACCGTTTTCAACTTGTAATTTTTTGTATGCTAATATTAATTTTGTATGCAATCCCAATTATATCATGAAAAATATCCGTTCTCAAAAAATTCCGGTGTGGCACAGCTATGCTTAATGTTTATATCTGGATAAATGTCAAAAATCTGCTTTCTAATCAAAAAATTGTAGTAAAGAAATTACCTTCTTTTTTATCATGGTTCTAACCGTGATCCCGAGTTTCCGGGAAAAAAAAATTCACCTGAAAGATGGAACCAAAAGTGAAACGTGAACCCGTTCGGGGAAAATGAAACTCATGATGAGGCTGATTAGCTTTTTAAATAGTTATAAAATATTTTTTTACTAGTTTAATTTAAAACTTGTTTTTAAACGCTTAATACTACTTAACTTCTTACGTTTGTAGTAGTAGTTTACATCATTTTGTATGAAAACACTCGTGTACAGACTATTATGGGCTGGCTCCACAATACAACGTCATTTGGAGTAACTGTTAAGCAACCATCTTCTAATGACCTAGCGACTTAGACCACTTTCATATCGAAATTGTTACTTTAAAATCCTTCTGTTAAGCAACCATCTTCTACTGACCTAGCGACTTAGACCACTTTCAGATCGAAATTGTTACTTTAAAAGCCTTTCGAAAATGCGCTATCAATCAATACCAATTAAAGCGTTTTTTTTTTAGAATTTGTTCCTAAAAAGGCATAAATATCTCCCCAAGGACCGGTAAAAACATTCGCGTTCCTTGGAAGATAGCGTGTATTTTAGACCACAATTTAAAATATAAAAATTTTACGTTACTCAGAATCAAACAGAATTTCACTTGACATACTTTTTAGGACACGCTTCAAAATCTGATACCATCAGACCTTAAAAAACTGTTAGCAAGAATAATGACAGCAATATAGGGAACGTACCAGTTTGACAGAACAAAACATAACGAAAGTTCATAGAAAATACGGATACTTGCCATATTTGTGGCTCCCCTATATTCTATAAGGCCGATTCTGAACAGAAACTCCCCGGGGTTTTCTCTTTTTCCTTTCCGCCTATCATGAATAAAAATTTCACCAGGATCCTTTATATTAAATAATGGAGGAGTTGGCTCTCAAAAAAGTGGCAAACCCTTTTTCGAAATTCGAATTTCCTCCTCCCAAGTTTTCGGGGAAAATGTTACTCCTAGAAGTTAATTATTGAGGGATTTATTTCTCGAGCGAAACAAATTCCCGGAGAACAAACTTCCCGGGAGTATTAAGAATTGGCATGTATGTTCGATAACGAAAGTGCTGCCACGCTTGTATGAAAAATTTTTTTTTGGGCCAGAGTACTGGAAGACTCTTGTTGCACTAAGAAATATGAAAAATTCAGTGGAACAATTTTCTCAAAATCGATACTGTCCCGCCAAAATCGGTACGAATGGTCACCGTAAGCATAATACATGTTAAATACAAACTGCACAAAGTATGTATAAACATAGTTCATGGTTTTGCAATTTTATAATGTGCGCAAAAAATGTTTAACTCTATTCTTACCTGTGGCATCAACATTAGGCTCGACTACACGGTCGTCGTTCCCATGCTCTACCTCAACGCGTCTTCGTAGTTTTAGAGGAGAACGATAAACTCTAGAATTTATGCTCTGAGATCCCATTTCCTGTTTAATCATCTCCGTTGTAGATGATATAGCTTGAAAAGCAGTTGTCTGCCCAATTTTTTCACCTTTTTCGGTTATGGTATCTGTTACACCTTTAGCTGTCTTCGAAATACCTTCAGAAAATTTGGATGCTCTCTTTGCAATATCGGATTTACTTGCTTCGTCAATTGCATCACTGACTTTGTCCTTTATGCTTCCTAATTGTTCTTTTAAAATATTCGAAGACTTTTGTGCTTCAGACTCGACAATGTTAAATTTTTGTCTGGCGGATTGAAGGGCTTCAGACTGCTCCAACTTATGTGCTTCTTCTCGGAATTTTTTTATATTTTCCTTCATTTCCTTATTTTTATCCATTTCAGACTTTAAATTGTCGATGAACTTCGAGAAAAACCCAGGCCTTCGACTTGGTTGCGTATACCAGCGCTGCAACTTACATATAAGAATTCAAATTCTGCAATAAACACAGTAACTTACCTCATTTAAATGCCCTCTCCAAAAATTGTAGCCTTGCACAAGCCGGCTACATGTGCCGCGCGACGTCGTTAAGAATTTGTTCTTCAATGAAAGCAAATATACACAAATAAGCGAGCACCGGAATAGTTTAACCAACCATGAGTTAAAAGTATTACATGATTAATTCCAACAATTATATTCATATCAAAATTGTGTTCGCTTACCATGTTTTTAATTTTCGTGCAACTATTAATTTTAATGGAATTGAAAGTAATGATTTGATAAATGTCCAAATGAATTTATGTAATTTCGAGCTATTGCCAATGAAGGGAATATTTTGAAGAAATCATGCCGCTGAAGTGCCAGACGTAATAATCTGATCAGAACCAGTGTTGCCAGATATATTTCGTTTGGAGCTAAAACGATCGAAAATAAGAGCTAATAGTAGCTAAAATGAAGAGCTTTTATTTACGTAAGGTTGGTTTTACATTTTCGGCAATTTCAATAAAAACAACGAATTTTATAGGTTTAAGTGCTGAAAAAATCTTTTAAAACCAAAATAATGTGCATATATTTCGAATTCGGTGCTATGGCACTTATAACAATGAACTAAAAATACTTTACAAACTGTTTAAGTCTGAAATTTCAGATATTTGTATTGAATACTTTTTTCGCAAAATTTTTTTGGAAAGTTTACTTCAAGCTCTCCTTAAAAAAATCCGCGCTATCAGAAAAAGGTTTTTCTTTTAATTAATTTTTGAATTCTTTAACCTAGATCCAAGAGTTTATGGTGGATACACTGCATCTCGAAATTTTCCAAATTATCAACGCTAAAGTTTTGGCTTATATATACCAAATACAACTTAAACTTTCTGGAGCTAAAAAAGTGATACATAATGGCAACACTGATCAGAACTGTCAAAGGTTAACGCTGCCGGACTCACACTATATGACAATTTTAATTTGGGTTCGGTGTGTTTACACAATCGTGAACTTGCAGTCAAATTGATCACACATACTGCTTGTCGAAATTTATTTGAATTGACAGATATATCGTAGACTGTATGCAACTTGATAGTCAATTTTATTTTCAAAACGCTGTCGTCAAGGAAACAGCTAAAAATTCTCGCCTCGGTCCCGTACACATAAACATACGTATATAACAGTCTTATAACCAAGATCGACAGGGCTCTGTCTCACGGTCAGTAATTATCACGATATATTGATGGATTGATGGACCGCGCACGAATGCTACATGCTCAATATTTATCGCGTCAGTATTTGCATAATTTTTGTGCTGAACGCTTATTATGACGCAAGAAAATATTTTTATTTTGTACGTATAATTTACGGAAAATGCATTCCTTAATTATTTTAAAATTTCCAATGTTAATTAAAATTTGTTCAATTTATCTTGAAAGATTTTAAGCCCCAAGAGTGAAGGCAGAGCCGATGTTCGCATTATGACCGGCCGTCTTTGCCAAATTGTAGCAGTAGTAGAAAGGCAGAAGTAAAACGACTATTTTCTCCTATACAGATTTTCTTCTAGTGTCAAGGCATATTTTTCAGTGTAGTAATGAATTACTAAAACTGGTTGCATTCAACCAAAATTTACAATCACGATGATTGCGAATACTTTTGTTACATTCACATTCTATACTGAATGGAACTCCGCCATTCAATAACAGATTACGTTTGTTTTTGTTTCAAAATAATTTAAGCCACTCAGGAATGAGGTTTTTTTTATACAACCAAACAATCAAAATTTTGAAACGAATGCCAAGTGAATGCCGATCCTA
The DNA here is from genome assembly GCF_001687245.7 of Rhagoletis zephyria. NCBI lineage: Eukaryota > Metazoa > Arthropoda > Insecta > Diptera > Tephritidae > Rhagoletis > Rhagoletis zephyria. The sequence continues at coordinate 82,115 of NW_016157373.1, forward strand.
CAGATTCAATCATTTTACAGCTCTAAATTACAATCGCAAGTATTTTGCATTACGGGTGTTATTTCAAAATCTCAATTCACACCCAAAGTTTACATGAATTTTCCTCCTTATTGTAGAACCCGAATTTTCGTAATTCGTGATTCGTAGCTAAGCTACGAAAAACGAAAAATCCACATGCTACAACCCTTGCGGAAACATGTGCAGCATTGCCAGCTATCAGTTGTTTTTCGAAGATAGCTGAATGAAGGAAAACAAAGTGGAAAGGAATTAAAAAAACACTCATGAAGTGCTTATTTATAGTAAAATTGTTTGATTTTACATATTTTGGAGGAAACTATGGATTCTATTGCATTTGCAATTATAGCAGCAGAGTAAGCGGGCGCTATGGGAATGATTTCACAAAGACATGCGGAGCTGTCGGGCATAGTAACCATGGGCGCGTATATGTCAGCTTCTGGTTAAATTGTTGAACCACAAGCCAGAACTACTCCTATGCCTGAAGAACTGGTTCTCAATCCAGTTAATGCAATAACTTCTTCCAAGCCATTGAAAACATGGGCCCGTAGTTATAGTCAAAATAAAGTCGACTCTAAAGTTAAAAGCAGCTTTTTGACATAACTTTCAATGGGATATCTGTCAAAAAACCTGCTTTTAACTTTAAAGTCGACTTTATTTTGACTATAACTACGGGCCATGGACTTTGTTAGGTCCACCACCTGTTGCGCTTGCTTCTGCCTTCGGCCACGCCGAACAACCGAAAATATATAAAGCAGTGGATAAAAATATACGTATATGCGAAAGGCAAACTTATCTGTTTAAATGAACACCACCAATATTTCTTGCAAACACACATCGATTTACATCTTTTATTTCGCCTCCGACACAGAATTTTTTTCGTACAAAATTACGAAAAAAAGCTTACTGGTTCGTTTTTAGGCATGCCATTGTTACGAATTTCGAAAATTCGAAAATACGGTTCGGATTGCAGCATACTATTTCTACGATTCGTAGCAAAATCCGAATACGAAAGAATTGCAGAACAGGGGTGTTAAATTGAAGCTTAATCCTTTGACTACACGTGTATGTTAAAGCTTTTAGGTTCGGGTCATGCGTTTGGACACAACAACTGAAAAACCTTGTGCGAATAACAACCGTACCCAAGGTTCTCTATAAAGGGCAACAAATCTTTTAGTTCGTTCAAATAAACCACACATCGACTTACATCTTTTTGACTAATTTTTATTTCGCTTGCGACGCAGAATGGTTACGTACAAAATTACGCAAAAACGCTGTCAATTTATTACTCGTTCGTTTTTAGGTATGCCATTGTTACGAATTTCGGATAGCAGCATACCATTTCTACGATTCGTAAATACGAAAGTATTGCAGAATAGGGGTGAGAACGCGTGCGAGACAGCCGGTTAAAAGGAGATGAAGACGGCCGGTTGTTTGCATGTTTGCAGGTATTGGGAATGGGAACCCTAACAGGGAATTTACATGATTCACCTTTCACAGGCGATTAGTTGAACCAAAAGTTGAACGAAAGTAGGCAGCCGACCAACTTCATTGAAAGCGATTAGTTGAAAGGCCGTTTACACCAGGCGATTGTTGCTTTAAACTAAAAATCGCCTCATGTAAATTCCCTATAAGAGATGCCAAACGTTGAAGTAAATAAAATGCCACTTGGTACTTATACAATTTCTTTGATTTACGAACACCCTGTACGACATAACAAAAACCGTTAGCATGTGCCTTCAATTGGAAAATACAAAAACAAACATTTAATTCGTGGAATCAACAGAATATGTATTTTGAGTAAAGAATTTATTGGAGTGAGAAACTTTGGTTGCCCTAAAAACCTAAATTCTAGAGGCAAATTAAAAGTACTTGCAAGTTATAAGTGCGTAATGGTAATATGTTTTAATTTCTTGGTTGAGCAAGTGAAGTGAAGTGAAAAGTAAAAAAAATAACGGGCATCTAGAGCAAGAGTCTGCTTTGGAGTTGAAATCATGCTACGCACGCACAATGATGTAGATCTTAAAAGGGTAAGAGAAAGTGAAATACCCGTTATTTATTCAATAACATAACCTTAATGAATACTGCTAAATACTCCCTAAAAGGACCATTTTGCTTCGTTCTTGGAAATTGGATCTCTTGACGTTAAGTGCATGCAGGAAATGCATCTGGATACTACAAGCACCTTTGATGGACTAAAGAGTATCTCACCTTCGTCTTTAGAAACGTCCATGTTTCAACTTTCGCCTAATTTGATAAACTCAATTCCATTACCATTGCTTTCTTCGACGCCAAGTCCCAGCAACGCTAGTCCTATAACTATGTCACAGCCGCAACCACATAGTTATGGATATTTTAATATTGGCAACGGAATATCTGTAACAGACACGGCACTACATTCAGGTTTTATGGGAAAGAAAAATACATATCAGTCTCAAGAATTTAGCAAATTCGACGAAAACTTTAATATCCAACATAAAGAACCATATAGAACGTCTAAAGCCACATTGGCCCAAAATCAACAAAAAAACGAGATATCAAAATCCCTAAAAATGTTTGCAATGTTGGCTGCTTGCAAGTATAGAAATGGTAATTATAAAATATAAAAAATATGCATAAGAGGCTTTCAAGGTGATATAATAATTTCAACCCTCGGGCTAATTAAAGTGTAAAATGTTTTCTGTAACGGGTAGTAGTCGCTTGGCGCCGTCAATGGCGCCTGTCTGTCGACATAAATCTATCTTTATATGTACATATGTATGTACATATTTACATATGTATGTACATATTTACATATTCTCTAATTGGATTTTATAAATCTGTAAATACAAACCAAAATGAATATGCCAATTGGAGATATACAATTTGGCCAGCTGGTCAAATTAATGAAATAAATACTTCTATCGTTGTTGAAGTATGTAAGTTGAAAAAAAAAAAAATTAAAATGCAGCATATTCACATGATTCAATAATTAATCATGGCATATTCTTATATATATGTATCTGTCTTGATTCTAATAGATCCTATTAAACATGATACGGATTCTTTGGTGGATGATGTAATGCAAGACTTCTATTGTAATGGATATGTGACAGATGAATCGAATCTCTATCGAAATGGAAATGATTCGGTGGAAACTTCATCACATATTGACCAGTATTATAGTTCGAATAATAACTACAATAATGGTGTCGAAAGCAATTTGAATTCTAATATAATAAATGTTGGAACAAGTAACGCAGGTAGTGGTAATACTATTCCCAACAACCATAATAGCGCAGCTATTTTTAATCCGCACTGTTTAAATCAAAACTTGTGGAAGTTGCATTTTCACACTCCGTCGCCTTTTTTGGGCAGTGGGATTACTTCGCAAGCCGCCCAACACCATGCAGCAACTGTTGCAGCAGCTGCTGCGAACATCGAATATAACAGCCAAAACATAAAGAAACTGCAAAAACGCTATGGGTGTACAAAATTTGACAAAATTGTGAGTAAAATACACATCATTCGTTTTCTTGTTTTGCTTAAGCAAGTTAATGTTTTATTTAGCCAAATAACGACTGGACCGTGCTTTAAAACTGTTAGAGATTTAATCTTTGGCGTGTAGTTCGAAATACTACCCTGCCCATTAGTTCATACCATGGTAAAAACAGCATATATATATATATATATTTATTTATTTATCATGGTTCATATAGTTTGAAATATTTCTACTTCGGGATTGTATGAACTGGAAGTGTGAAGTGTATGAACTAAAGGTGAGGGGGGTAGTACATTGAAAGCACAAAAAGCTCAAAAAGCGCGCAGCGTTTGCCCATCACCGCTTAAAACATTGGCTAGTTCTTGTTTAAGTAAAACTGAATTATATTTTTCAGGCTGCGGTAAAGCATTGTGTCTTCTGTGAAAACAACCATGAACCAGAAGCTGTAGTGAAGAGCCATGCAGTTCGCGATTCCCTCGGTCGAGTACTATGTCCGAAGCTGCGCACTTATGTCTGCCCAATTTGCAAGGCATCCGGTGATAAAGCACATACTGTTAAATACTGTCCACAAAAGCCTATTATTACAATGGAAGACGCTGTTAAAGCAGAATCCTTACGTTTAGCAAAAAGCTCTTATTATAAGCATGGAACGAAAGCGTAGATATTTATATAAAAACTTTATATATTGTTTTCTCAAGTAACTTTTAAATTGATCTGCCCTTATAACACGTTTTTTTTTTTTTGAACAAAAATTGTGTTTAAAAGGGAGTTAAATTTCAAAAGCTAATTGAAGAAACTACCATAAGTATGAAAAGAAAAAGTATCTTGGAAAGATCCCCAAAAATTTAGAATAAAATTACATTTTGGAAATTATGCGAATTTATTACATAGTCTCCTTTTTATTGCTCACGAAGATTTGTTAATTTTTTCTTACTTATCGACTTTTCTTTTTTAGTAAATGTAGTTTTTAAGTATTTGTACAAGAAAAATTATGTACGTTAAAGTATGAGCTATATTATCTTCTATTGACTTTTAAGTGTACAGTGAAATAAAGTACACTGCTCACAATAATTTTAAAATATCGAAATGAAAGACATTTTAATTGTGAACAATGTGTTTTAACCAATTTGAAATGTGTCGATTTTACTTTTACCGATTGCAAAGGAACAGAAATTAATTATGGTACTAACTCAAATCATCCTCAGTATTTATTTTTAAATAGCTATAGAGCTAGTTCATCTACTTGCGTTGAATTACGATAATTTACGTAAATATTATTTGAGAATTAATTTGTTCTCGATTCGATTTATGTATTCAAGTATTGCGTATAATATTTGTAACTGAATTCTTAACATCACGCAATTTGGTATATTGAAACATATTTTTAATAGATAACTTCTTATATTAAATTATATCGTTTTTAAATTACGAAAAACGTTTGAAATTTATTGTTCAATCTATACCCACGTGAACTTTCGGTTTTTTTTTTGTGTAGTTAGTAAATAATTAATGCTGGATGTTGGATTACGTTGTAGCTTTAAGTACAATTTTTATTTTACATACCAGCATATGTGAAATATACTTATGGTGAACTTTTAAATATTGAAGAGTTACAAAAACAATATAATCAAATAAACATTTAAAAATAAATAAGAATCCTTGATTTTGTGTTGAATCATTTCATACCGTAGTTAACTAATTTAAAAAATATGCTTTAAATATTGGTTCTATAATTTCACTAATTTGGTAAGGTTACGGTTTGTCTAAAATCGCAGTTGGTATAACTGTAATCCTAATATTTACTATGTACACATGCATGTGTATGTAAATACTATTTATCAGCCGTATCGTCAACTTCATGTGAACAAATCGTTTTTGGGAATGTTTGTTCACATGGAATTCGCGATGAGGCCGTATATATTCCACGTTTGTTGAAGGTGTGGTCCAATTATAAAATATTCCTTTACTGTTTTGTATTTGTCAGACTAGCTTACGTTGTTTAAAAAGGCAAAAAGATGTATGTTATTATTATATTGGCGGCCACTGTGGTGTAGTGGTTAGCAGTGCGCCCAACCATTCCGCCTGCGTCCAAAAGCTCTTTGTTTAATGTTTATTTTTTAAATAAAAATACAGCTCATTATCTGACAAGATAAGTCCCAAATTTCAAACTTACTAGAAAAATTTTACAACAACAACAAACTTTTCATTAGGATTTTCTAGAAAAGGTATGCAATTTTATAGCCCATTATACAATTTTTTGTATGGAATAAAATAATAACACCAAAAAAAAAATTATCAAAATTATTTAATTTCAACGCGAATTCTTAGCTACTTAAGCTATAATTTAATGGGCATACCTAAAACTTTTCTAGAAAATCCTAATAAAAACTTTGTTGTAAAAAAATTTGGACTTATATGGTAAACATTAAACAAACAATGGAAAAATAGCCACAACCAATCGGACCATATATACGGGTTTTCCAAATAGCCCGACTCCTACGCCACCCACCGGCATATTTTTTTGTGGAGTTAGATATTACTTTTCATGTAAGTAATATATCGACCGATTTTATCGTAAGCGACAATAAAGGCGAGTTTTTTTTAACTCTCCCTTAAGCAGTGTAAAAATTTATTTTGTTTAAAATGGACAAAAACGTTTTTGAATACTAGCTTTCTAAAGGTAAAATGGCACTTAAGATGTTTTTATTTTTCATGGCAGAATTACACTCGGAGGTTTGCCATTGCCTGCCGAGGGGCGACCGTTGTTACATTTGTCCTACATTTTTTTACGATGGATGTTGCTTGAACCCAGGCCCTGCGGAGTGGAAGCGCGCACTGCTTACCACAACACCACAGCGGCCGCCACTATTTAGTATTTTTGACGTTTTTTAAAGAATGAGAAAAAATTTAATTTTTAATCCTTGACCAGTGTCAAAATCTTTATATTATGGATGCTTTGGCGAATTTCGAAATCAGTTATATTTCTCGACTCGTCGAGTGTTTTAAACCTAGTTATTGGAGAAAAAATTGCTGAACAAAAACCTTTAATCTAGCGATTAAAATCAAAGACTGCCATTTTATAAAAAGAAGACTGAAGTGCAAAAGTTATGAATAAGTAAAAGTGACAAACCAAAATCTTATAAACAATTTGAAAGAAGATAAACGGTAAAATGAAATAATTTCAAAAGTGTGAATCCAATTGGATGGAGTTAAGATGGCAATTTCGAATTCAGTTGCAATTTTTTCTATACTAGAGCATACAATAGAAATATAAGCCCCGCTAGGTATCGGTTTTTCATCTTTCTGATTTGTTTTTAAATCTTATAACCCGTTGGCAAAGCAAGAGTTTCCAAAAAGACACCACTACGCGAACCACGCTGCTCTTAGTGATTGCAGCAGTAATTGCATAATGGCAATTTTGATGCGGAAAAGAGCTGATTGCATTAAGGTGTAGCAAGTTAAAATTTTTTTAAAGAGTCCAAAATGAGCCGTATAGGAGGCCAATAAGAGTCCGATACGACTCATATTGAGGCTCATTTGATGTATGAATTTAAGCTCATATGGCAGACGTGTGCAAGTCCGTGCCAATTGTCATCCGTCAAATGAGTTTGATGTTATATCTGGTGTACCACAAGGATCTGGGACCAGTTCTGTTCAGCATATTTATAAACGACATAGGTGTGAAACTTAAATCCGAGTACTTGTTATATGCCGATGATATGAAACTATTCAGAGCAATAGGTAACAATCACGGCATGGAGGCTCTTCAGGAGGATATCTCGGAACTAGAAGAGTGGAGTGCGATGAATAAACTGCAACCGACGTCATAATCGAATGCCCGCCAACTATTATCTGTGTGTACAGATAGTCAGTACCATAATGGACTTGGGGGTGATGATTGACGATAAACTGTATTTTTCTGATCACATCAACCACATATCATTTGGCAAGGAATTCGAGGATGTAAAAACCCTCCTCAGACTCTTCTCGACCTTCGTCCAACCAATACTAGAATATGGTTTCATTGCCTGGGCACCATATACCGAAAAAACAAACCAACAACGTTGAAAAGTTTCAACGAAAGTTCTGCAAGTTTTTGCTGTATCACTCGCGCGTCGAAAGCATAATGGACGTCAATGATGTATATCTCAGGAACAACATTAAAACTCTATGTAGCAGAAGGCAAATGGCGGATCTATCGTTCTTTTACAAAGTCGTTGTTGTTGTTGTTGTAGCAGCATACAAGCTCCCCAAAGAGTTTTTGGGGAGTGTTGCTGGAGTGACAGTCCTTGGCCAAATATAAATCTGGGTCGTTCCGGTTACGTAGACCCGACTATCGTGGGAACGTTTACAAAGTCGTCAATGGGCTGACTGACTCACCAGAAATACTGGAGCAGTTCAGATTTATTACCCTATAGAGCTGATCTCCGAACTAGAAGGCTACTAGATGTTGTGCAGGCAAATGGGAACTACGTCGCCTTTGGTCCATACAACAGGATAGCGAACCTTGTCAACCAACATGCACCGAATGTAAATTTCTTTTGAGGGTCTCGCAATTCTCTGAATTATATTTTATATGTTACATTGCAATATCATTTCATATCGTTTTGATTTTTTTCTGTTAAAGCGACCACAATCACACACGTTTGTTATTACTTTTTTAGTCAATTATTTAATTATGTATAAAGCCGATTGGCGTTTAAATATATAAATAAGTCGACCTTCGGAGGAAGGGAAACACCCTCATATCGGACTCTTAAATGAGCTCATTATGATCATAATGGCTCCGAAATAGGACTCCTTAAATACTCATTTATGTCTCCCAAATGTTTGCTGGGGAATATGTTTGCAGGGTTGAGATTGAATTCTCCTATTATATTGCTTGAAAACGTCAGACTGCCTCTCAATGATTTTACCTTGTAATGTTTTTATCATGGTTCAAACTGCTATTTACAATAGGTTCATTCCTTATCTTTTTGGACTAAAATCTGAAAAGTGTCAAAATGCCAGAGCGTAAGCCAAATGCGCTCACTAAAAGAGAATAACATGAAAAGTAAAGGAACGCAAAAAACCAAATTTTTAGTCCAAAGAATGGCATCAACANTTGAGTTTGACACTTTTCAGGATTTTGCCAGAAAAAATTCTTCTGACTAAATCTGACTACTTCGGACTGATGAGAGTCACTCTCACTGACTGTTGCTCTCTCATTTTTGCTGTCATTTCCGAGTTAAGGAACGCTTTTTGGACTAAATCTGACTACTTCGGACTTTTTCTGACTATTTCTGGGAGATAAGGAACGCTCCTACAGTGTCGCTTACGATAAAATTGTAGGAACGAGAAATTGTAAAACAAAGCAACGATAAAATTCATTTTGCTCTTTTTCGTAACGGTATATATTCAAATGGCCTTATTCATAAAAAATAAAGTAGCCTTATAAAAGGTTTATAAATTGAAAAATGTATGAAAACGTCAATTTATAAAGGCTCTTTAAACCTACTTTATTTTTTATGAATAAGGCCAAAATACTGTGATTTTGTAGGAAGTTGTAACTAGTATTTGTAACCTATTTGAAAAAGAAAATTGTTTTCGATAATTTGTCGCTTACGATAAACTCGCAGATAGGGGTCGACATATTATCAATATAATCTAAATCGGTCCACAGATGCAGGGTTTCGAAATATATCGAAGTTTGACTGTATTCAGGGCGCCACGAAAAAATCAGGTCCCGACAATAAGCCAACGACATTTTGGTCAGTTTTGTTTATTTAGTATGATACTCTTTTATAAAAGTTTAGATTATTATATAACGAAAACCGTATAAACCCACATTTCGAACTTGGTACTAAAGTTATAAATATTCAATAATTGTCATCGAAATTTCGAATTAAATTTGAGTAAAATATGGTGAGATTCAAGTGGCTTCAAAATACAATTGATTTTTTGTCTTCTAACTTAATCTTAATGTCAGAGATTTTTCTTTTGGGTAAAAATAAAGATTCTGACATCCAGTTTTAAGTGTTTTATTTAAAATTAAAACAACAAAGGTCTAGATGGATCCCGCTTACATACATACATATATACATATGTATACATTTCCATTCACATTTTAGAAAAATAATATTTTAATTGTATGAATTCATTTGAAGATATTACTCTGTATCATCGTCTATGCGTTGTTTTTCAAATATTGCTATGAATATTCCGTCAGCGTGGTCCTGGTCTGGCCGGGTGTAAAGACAATTTTTACCAATCTTCTTATAGGAAGCATTACCGACATGATTCCATTTATTGCGCAAGGCTTTCTTACCACTTAGCAACTTGAATTGTGGATTTAATTGAAGGCAACGCTGAACCACCTAAGTAAAAATCGTAAATATTAGTGTTCAAAAGCTGTGTTCTATTCCACTTAACTTGTTCATTCTCTTCTTCAAATAGAGAACATGTAGAGTATGCAATGCGTTTCACATTTGGAAATGCACTTAAGGCATGCGATAGCATTTTGATTTGTAAACCAGCTAGCTGTTTCAAGCGTCTAGGATCTTTTTCATCTGGATCTAACGACATCCGATTTTGCATACCAGAACCGGAGCATGATGGATCCACGAGTATGTACTCAACGCCTGGGCATTGGGTGCTATCTGGAGTTTAAAATCTTAATATTTACCAGACACCTAAGTACATAAATATATTTAACTTTACCAATAGCTAATGCGTCCGCATGAATGCAGTCGACTATTTCACAGCCGGCAGATTGAGTCATGTTACATAGTAGTCGGTAGCGATCTGAGCTCTGCTCAATAGCGTAAATAGTCCCTTTGTTTTTCATAACATTACTAACATGTATTGTTTTCATTCCCGGTGCTGCACACAAGTCAAGTACAATGGAACCGGGTGGTGGGCGCAGGAGCTCCGCTACCAGGCAAGTACCCTGAAAGTCAAATGTTTTATCTAGAAATTTATAAAAAGCAACGACTCTTTGATGGCTTACTTTATCCTGAAGCATTAATTTTTTATCTTTGACAAACTGATGGCACGCCCAGTAATGCTTCTGTTTAGAGTGGAATATCAAAAGGTCGTCTAAATGTATATCCTCTATGTATTCATCCTCCCCAAGTGAAGCGATAGCGGCTAAGAAATCATTATAAGATTCAAAGTCAGACTTTTCTTTTCGACGCCATTGCTCATTCGCCAACATTTCAAAGACTTCAGCCAAGCTGACCAAATTTGTATTAACACGTACATAGCGAGGCTTCAAAACTAAGGAATTTAGGCCAAAAATAATACATATTAATATAATATCTTTTCAAGTCATTTTTATTCGTCAATATGTTGAGATGAAACAAATTGAATGCACTATGCATGCTAATAGTAATGCAGTTAATCCCGCTTCTTAATTTCACTTTCCGGAATTGAATCGCTTCTGTTCTCCTCAAGTATTGCTTTGAAAACGTATAAACAAATAATAGCATTTACAACAACTACTGAAGAGAGCACAGCCCAGCAATTTATATAAAAATCGGAGATTTCAAATGATTCACGCAGCCATGAGCGGACACCATAGAATGCTACGAAAGGAAACGTAAACATCAAAATACTGAAGACCATCAACCACAAAAATGTTATTGTGCTACTGTCTTTCAGCAATGGCAAGCCAACTACTTTAGTGTGACCATCCACCACCTCAGGAGAAGCACGTCTTTTGTCTTCGTTTTGCAACTTTCGCTCAGTGTCTACCGATAAAACTTTAGTCACATTCAGTTTGCTTTTATTCATTCTGTGTTATTTATCCCTTCTGTAGAATTCTTTACAGCCTTGCCTTTAGTTTCCCTTGATTCATTAACTGAAGCACCCAATAATTCAAAAAGTTTTTCCCGATAATTGCGAACAGTATGTACGGGTTTACTTTCACCGTTTAACGTTTTCCGTCCGAAAATTAGTTCAGTTACGAGAATCTTGCAGAGGAAAGGACATAAACGTGGGTTGTCTTCTAAAAGCCTTGTCTGTTCAATGGCGTTGTCAATGGCCACTCGGTTGTCAATATATTGCTTTAACACCGCTTGCATGCCTCGCATGCGCTATCAAAAGGAATTAATTTATATCACTAAAAAAACATTAAATGCACATTTTTTCAATTTACCACATGTTTCTCTTCAAAAATTAGTGACTTCAGTGATTTTTTACGATCCAAAGCAGATTTTAAAACAGCTGCAGTTCTTTTGTATTGTGTAGGCACTTTCACCGAATGATTAAACTTATTGACTTCCATTTTGCTTCACACGTGACTTTTAAGAATGTCGGAAAAACATCGATGCATCGAAAATTTTCCACTCAATGTATAAATAGTCGAAGTATCGATGCATCGATGTATCGATGTTTTTTGAAAACTGACATCTACGGTACATTGAACCATCATTCCAGTTTTTCAATTGATCAAAAAAAAGAAGCGACTTTAGCCAAAAAATTTAAATGGCTGCAAGAAGTTCCATTAGAAACATAATTAGCTCAGTTGCAGTGATTTATTTCAGATTTTCTACAATTTTGCTAATAATATATTTTGTTGTGAAACATTATCTGAAAAATCCTATGCAAATCGATGCATCGATATATGCCCTTCGATGCATCGAAAAATATCAATGTACATTTCGATGCATCGAATCAAAGAAAAACATCGATGTATTTTTGCCACTGACGTCCCTACTGACTTGTTTGTATTTCTCAAGCGTTGTACTCACTGTCGATCAAAATCGACAATTTTGCTCAAATTTCCCTGTTTGACCGTATATCCGCACGTTTTCATCAGTCAACATAGCAACCAGTGCACGGACTTTTTATATTTAGGCTGTGTGCGAGAACNTTAGAAACATAATTAGCTCAGTTGCAGTGATTTATTTCAGATTTTCTACAATTTTGCTAATAATATATTTTGTTGTGAAACATTATCTGAAAAATCCTATGCAAATCGATGCATCGATATATGCCCTNTAAATGGCTGCAAGAAGTTCCATTAGAAACATAATTAGCTCAGTTGCAGTGATTTATTTCAGATTTTCTACAATTTTGCTAATAATATATTTTGTTGTGAAACATTATCTGAAAAATCCTATGCAAATCGATGCATCGATATATGCCCTTCGATGCATCGAAAAATATCAATGTACATTTCGATGCATCGAATCAAAGAAAAACATCGATGTATTTTTGCCACTGACGTCCCTACTGACTTTTTTGTATTTCTCAAGCGTTGTACTCACTGTCGATCAAAATCGACAATTTTGCTCAAATTTCCCTGTTTGACCGTATATCCGCACGTTTTCATCAGTCAACATAGCAACCAGTGCACGGACTTTTTATATTTAGGCTGTGTGCGAGAACGTCTAAGGGCCGGTTGTTCAATGTCTGATTAGCACAAATCGGAGGTAGAAGCCCCGGTTAAATACAACGACTGCTTTATCGATCACATGTTATAAGCATGGTGTCAAAAACGTCGATTGTAAAGATTTATTAAGAAAATAATTCAAAATCAGTTCTACTTACAAGATTTAGGGCCGGTTGCTCAAAGCCTGGTTGACACTAATCATCGGTTAACATCGACGTTTTCGTATCCATGTATATAAGATGGTGTCGGTAACGTCGATAACGATGTTTAACCGGGGATTAGTGGCAACCAGGCTTTGAGCAACCGACCGTTAGTAACAAAGAAGTTAAAAAACGTAATTTTTTACACAAAAACGTCAACAGAATACAAAAAACGTCCAAATGACGTTAAAAACTTCAACCTGGCAATGCTGATAATACAAGATGATTGATGTGAAATTCGCTCTAATCTGCGGTTAAACATAGTTATCGACGTTACCTGTTGTATGCATGGAGTCGAACACGTCGATAAAGATGTTTAACCGCAGATTAGTGTTAATCAGACATTGATTAACCGGCCCTAAATGTATATGTATATTACACAGGCAATACACAAAATCTCAAATGACGACATATTTCTATAAAAATTTTCAAGAGAGCGTTAGCGGTATCACAATCAGCGCCACCTTCTGTATTTCTTTCACCGTGTGCGCAAGGCTTAAGGACATACGCCATCTTTGCATGCTTGCAAATCTCGCTTGCGTTCTGCTTTTTTATCTCGCAAGCGAAATTGAGTTTTGTTAACTGGGCATTTGGCAGCATACTTTTTCATTTGTAAAATGGGGCCAAAAGAGAAGGTTCAAGCTTTTCAGGCCAAATTTGTTTTTTCCGTCAAAATAAACGATGTTTCTACTCTTGAAGGATTTCGCCGACCTAAACGGGGATAGATCGCCGAAACAACAGCCCTTGGTCGGGTAAAACCCGAGTCATTCCGTTACGTAGAACCGGCTGTCGTGGGAATGACACGACACAACACAACAATAGACACACAGATAAACACAATAGCACCAACACACCGCCGCCGGCAACTCCTGGTCCCTCCGACAATCTGCTCGGTTTGTCAGTCCAGAATATACCGTAACGTGCAAGAATGATAGAATACAAGATTGCGCCAATGAGAGAGGATTTTTGAGCGTAATTTTTGCGTGACGTCATCTTTGTGCAATTGCGAGAGAGAAATGCCAAAACGCATATAAAAATATGTAAACAATGCAGAAAAATGTGTTAATTTTAATACTACATGGCCCAATTTTGCAGGAATCAATAAATATACAAAGATTGATTAATTAGGAACACGTAGCAATAATTTTGGACATGTAGCCCTTTAGATAAGTACGATTTTTAGCACATGAAAAAATTGATGTATTAACAGTGTTTTCAATTTCATGTAGACCAAAAGGAAGGTGTGCAGCAAAGTGAATTTTTGGACTTGCCATTTTAAAAAGCCATGCAGAGTGCATATTTATATTTGTGGACGGTAGCCAACCACCATAAACTCCACAGCTGTTGACTCCACAGCTTTTATTTGATGACTTTTGTACCATTTCCGAGAGGATGCATGAGTGTGGCTTTTTTGGAAGCAAATATTCTATGTCAGTAAAACATAATTTAAGCTGAACTTTTAAATGTATAATAATTTGGGCACTGTTTTGTATTAGGTACGTAACAGCGCGGTAAGATGCCGCTTGAATTAGCGCCTGGCGACCTTATCCACTGGTGCATTACCTCATACCAGCACTAAAAGAATCAGGTACTAACAAAAATAAGTAGGTAGTGAAGTTCATGTATCTATTTACTGTAGAAACTGCTTTTGTATGTATGCCATTGCCAGCAAACTAAACCAGCAACTGCCTACATTAACCATGGAAATATACCTACTACTATTCACCAAGGAAAGGACAACATAGTTCCATGTATAAGCTCATAGCTCACACACATAGTACAAAGCTCGATTTGGTGTTTAATGCATGTCCTCGCCGGCAGAACTGCTTCCACTTTTTCGCCAGGTTTGCGTCCGTAGGAAACGAAAAAAAAACTTATATAGCACGCTTTCCTTTTGTTTTCGCTATTACACTTTGCCACTGCACACTTCATTTTGCTTTTTAATGTCTCAATAATTGTTTAAAAGCACGCAGAAATATTAACGCACAAATAATAAAATTGTTATTTGGTTTTTTCGTATGCTCACATTCAACAATTGCACCAAGATGACGTCACGCACACAGCTCATTCTGTCAAAATCACAAAGAGCGGATTAGCGGTACCGCGATTGGCGCAATCTCTATTTCTCTCAATCATGCGTAACGTGACATCAGTCAAGTGCAACTCCTGCCTTGGCTGGTGCCACTTTAGATTGGACGAGTGACTATGTGGACCCCTGCTGTGCTGCCCAGTCGCATACCTCCCCCGCGACGCCGCCAACCACCACCACAGGGCAGCACCCCCTTTTGCAGCACACACAGCAGGGAGCCGGCAGGCAACACAACTCCTTAGCTCCACACATCCCTATTGGTCTCCCAAGGCACACAAAGGTGCTACAATTTAACTGTAACGGACTCCAGAGCAAGATCGAGGAGATAACTGTCTTCATGGGAAGACATAGAATAGCTGCGGTCCAAGAGACGAATNCTGTGCTGCCCAGTCGCATACCTCCCCCGCGACGCCGCCAACCACCACCACAGGGCAGCACCCCCTTTTGCAGCACACACAGCAGGGAGCCGGCAGGCAACACAACTCCTTAGCTCCACACATCCCTATTGGTCTCCCAAGGCACACAAAGGTGCTACAATTTAACTGTAACGGACTCCAGAGCAAGATCGAGGAGATAACTGTCTTCATGGGAAGACATGGAATAGCTGCGGTCCAAGAGACGAATAGCCCTATTCTGTTGCCCTCACAAAAATCACCACACTCACTATTGTGAGGTTTCCGACTATTGTGAGGTTATCCCTATGCTGGCGTAAATTCGAAAGCTCATATTGTGAGAAAACTTATGATGTACGAATGGGACCCTCACAAGAGAAAAACAGCCGATTTTTATTGAGCAAATGTTTTGTTAATTTTCGTTCGCTATCAGTGTCTGTTATTTTTTTTTTAACTAAAAGTATATTCAGTAATGGCAGAAATATTGCTTGTTTTTTTCGGCAGTTTCGGAAGAGTTAGAGCAGGCATAAGATTTAATTTCCATACAAACTTTTGCACCAAGTTGTGGATTGCAAACTGTGTGAACTACTGGAGCTACTCCTGCTTTATTCCTTTTTGAATTCGCCTAGGAAATAAATAAAGTCAGTAATTATCAAAAAAATAAATTAATTGTAAAAATATTTACTTTTCCTGTTGTTCAGCATCCATCTTTTGTATTTATTTTATTTACGAAACAGCTGTTAGACAGCAAAATGCTTTTCACCTCATGTGGTGATTTGGTTGAGCTTTTTTCTTATAAGAAGTGGGCAAGAATAACCTCCCAAAATAGACCTCACATGAAATCTCACAAAATTTTGCTCACAACTCGGTTGTGAGGTTTTATTAGAATAGGGCTGTAAGTTGTATGGCAATTCAACCTTGTTGAATGTGTTGTGGGGTACACCCATGAACGAAAGACACAAGATCACGTCTTAAGGAAAGAAAGAAAAATTATTTTCTAGCTGTTGAAATCTCGACGCCGTCTTTGTTGTAAGAAGTAAACAACGAAGAGAACAAAAAAAAACCGCGTAATTGTTGAACGCATGAATAATCATTTTTATTATGCAAATTCTTCTATAAATTATGCCGTTGTGTTAAATTATTCTTTACCTTATGTGTGCATACGTTGTCCCAAGCGAAAATTGCAGTAAAAAGCCACCACCGAAAGCGAACAACGAATAAATGTAAATAAACGGCTAATGTCAAAGTCGCCCAACTTTTTTCCTAAATGCGATTATAACGGGCTACTAAGAAGAATACGTGATCTTGTATTTTTGGTTCATGGGGTACACCCATGATAAAAAGACACGATTGAGAGAATACAAAGGTTGCGCCGATCTCGGACCGCTATTCCTCTCTTAACGAATTTGACAGAATCGTTGTTTGCATGACGTCACACTGGTGCAACTTGTTTACGTTTTCCTTGCAACATTTTTTCTTCTTCTTCCATTCTTGCTCACGTTTTGGCATTTCTCTCTCGCAATTGCACCAGTGTGACGTCACACACAAGTTATTCTCAAAAATCCTCTCCGATCGGCGCAATCTTGTATTCTATCATTCTTGGATAAAAACATTACAAGGTAAATACGTTCTCTCAATTCGTCGGCCACGATTTTTTTACGCTTGCAAAAATTTAAAAATCATATAAAATTTAAAATAAAAAAATTAAATTGTTCACAATTGTTATTGTTTGAGATTGAAAATGAGAATGTTAGTGTGGGTTTGGGTTTTGAGTTTTTAAATTATATTGCTGGCAAACGAGAGACTGCCTCTCAATGGTTTTACCCAAGGCGAATTTATATAAGGTGGTGTTACTGGCTCAGCTGATCTTGTGTATGTGTTTCGCCGCACGGCTTCTGATATCAAATTGAAAAATTTTGTTTGAATTTCTACACACACTCTTACAGATTTTGATAGTTTATGACGCCAAAGCAAAAACAAAATACATGTAAATTTTTGTTTTTGTACTCCTGCTATCACTTTATATTAATTCGCCTTGGTTTTACCCATGACACATAAAAGAAGGTAGTTTCAATAAACAACTTTTTGATTAAAAAGCAGATTTTTGACAATTGCTCAATTGTTAAAAATTCGAAGCGGCGTTACCCAATTTAAGTTTTTAGTAGAGGGGATTTTATATCATAAATTTGGGATTATGTATAAAACAGTTTTAATAACATTAACTGTTTAAAAGTAATTAAAATCGCATCTTAAAAATGTTTAAATTTTACACTAAATACGATGACCACTTCCCATTTAGGTTAATTAAATTTTAGTGAGCATATACATATATATATATATGCAGGGGTTTTCAAACTTTTTTGTGTCTTTTTGTCATCTGATTATTTTACATTGTATCTAGCCAGTAGCTCGTTTCTGTAACAATTCTCTACCATGGCGAATCCATATATGAATTCGCTGCCGTTTTCTTTACTGCTAATGAGTACCACGATTGTGAGAATATTCTATCATTCTTGAATGAGTAGTAGAGTATGACGTATACTCTCTACCAGTACAGAAATAATCGGTAGAGAAGAGTTACAGAAACGAGCTACTGGACTATTACGGTTTTCTATACCGAAGATGATTGTTTCTGATATAAACATTTCGGTGTGAATTTAATATATATTTACCCTGGCTACTGAATGCGGTCTCTAGTCACTAATAGTGACTTTTGGTGGTGAACTTGGATTTTGAGACTATTTGGTATTCAGTACACTGTCTCACGTCTCTAGTCTCAAAAATAAATCACTAATTTGTTAGCTGGCTAAGAGCCGGTCACAAAAGTTGAAGTATGGAGGAAAAGCTTATTTCTTTCCATTTTATAAAAAAAAAAACGCGAAAACGAAGCGAGGAAATAAACCAAAATGCTCTAATATCATACAAATGTATAGAAAAAAAATTTATTTGTTTTTGTTTTTAAAACATTAACATCTAAAGATAAAAAAAAAATAAAAAAAAATACNTTTATTTGTTTTTGTTTTTAAAACATTAACATCTAAAGATAAAAAAAAAAATAAAAAAAAAATACNCATTGTATCTAGCCAGTAGCTCGTTTCTGTAACAATTCTCTACCATGGCGAATCCATATATGAATTCGCTGCCGTTTTCTTTACTGCTAATGAGTACCACGATTGTGAGAATATTCTATCATTCTTGAATGAGTAGTAGAGTATGACGTATACTCTCTACCAGTACAGAAATAATCGGTAGAGAAGAGTTACAGAAACGAGCTACTGGACTATTACGGTTTTCTATACCGAAGATGATTGTTTCTGATATAAACATTTCGGTGTGAATTTAATATATATTTACCCTGGCTACTGAATGCGGTCTCTAGTCACTAATAGTGACTTTTGGTGGTGAACTTGGATTTTGAGACTATTTGGTATTCAGTACACTGTCTCACGTCTCTAGTCTCAAAAATAAATCACTAATTTGTTAGCTGGCTAAGAGCCGGTCACAAAAGTTGAAGTATGGAGGAAAAGCTTATTTCTTTCCATTTTATTAAAAAAAAAACGCGAAAACGAAGCGAGGAAATAAACCAAAATGCTCTAATATCATACAAATGTATAGAAAAAAAATTTATTTGTTTTTGTTTTTAAAACATTAACATCTAAAGATAAAAAAAAAATAAAAAAAAATACTAAAAAAAAATAAAAAATCCTCTACGGCCGAGGAGGACTTGAACCCGGACTCAGTTGATTGTCTGTGTTTGCTTTAACCACACATTTTTGGTGAACTTTTTGTGACTCTCTCCTTATGAATACCCAAATCTTCGCAAGTCACAAAACTAGTCACTAATTGCTAATCTCAAATTTAGTGACTTGAGATGAGACTGAATTACTGAATCCCAGAGTTAGTATGATTTTTTGGGTACCTCTGAGCTTGCAACCACAGCCGCAGAGTTGCTTACGCATTTTTCATCCTGCTTTCGGGTTAGATTGCTAGCTCAAACGCACTTATATTTTAAGAAATTTCAACTAAACATTTTAAAAATCAGTTCCAAAAATGTATGGTAAAAAGGCAATAACATAATAAATCGAATAACGCACTGTTTAAAACTTAAACGTAACTTTATTATTTGTTATTCGATATTATAAAAAAATTTTGAATACAAAAATATAATTTTACTTGATTGAACTTTCAATATTTGCCTTGTTAATTTTTAAAACTTCAAAGAGTCCGAGCACCTCTTAAGAAGATAGAAAAACGACAGAAATGTTTTTTGTCTTTGTGAAATGAGTTA